>NW_009936568.1:0-41082 GCF_000696875.1 Nestor notabilis
AGTTGCCGGCTGGGCTTGAACCACAACAACTGTATATCCTCTAAAACTCAGGAAGCATACACTACCATTAGAAAATCAGGCAAAACAAAGATTCTGCAAAGTTGAAATACAAGGTGAACTATGTAAATGAGTAATTAAGAGCTGACACTCATTTCAGTAGCACTGAGAATATGGAATTCTCTCAGTGCACACAGAGATATCTGTTCTGAGCTTAGATGCCCAGAACTGAGTAACTGAAAATTGTGACATTAAAACATTTCTGAGCTTTCCTTCAGATGCACTGTGTGCCTGACATGCAACAGTATCCTACAATCCCAGATTGCCAAGATTAGTTTGACAGAAGCATGCATTGTTCTGCTTGTTTTTCTAAACTTTTTCTTTTCAAACAAGTTTTTTGTATTTGAAGTTGGGAGAAAACACTGTGTGGAGACACACTCAAAGTTAAATACATCAGTGACTTCCTAGTTACAGTGACAGTGAGACACACTTCGTCAAGACAGAGAAATTTTACTGCTCAATAAAAACTGTGTTCTAATGTGAGTCTGTGTACTTTGTACAGCACTTCTGGGTTTGAAATATGACAATTCTGCCTTCTCCGTTATTTAAAAAACAAATCACCAAAACATCAAAAAAACAAAATAAAGGATTTAAAATTGATAAAATAATGTTGGAAATGTTTGTTTTTCAAATTAACAGAACAGTTCAGTGTTGCTTTTTGAGCCCAAAGTGTTAATAATGTATGTAAACGTCCTCACTTGCTGAGTCTGGTGCAGATTCACATGCCAGGAGGACAGAGCAAATGTTGCTACACTGAGCTTTTCGCCCTGCATTGCCTTCACAAGTCCAACTTATGGGAACAGAAACTGTTCCCTGTGCTTTTTGTGTGCAGCAAACTGCTCACACAAACATTCCTAAAACTGCAGCCACTGACTTTTTTCAGTGTTTTCTTTTTAAAGTTTTAAGGAAATAAAACTAAAAGAAAATCCCTACTGCATGATTTTTTTTTGGTGTTCCTTCTTCACTCCCTACATCAGGGAAAAGGCAAGGAAGCATCTAGGGGCAACAGAACTGGGACTTGAAGTAAAAGATATTGGTGGGAAATGAATACTAGGAAAAAAAGTGTCTAAAGGGAGTACACAAAAAGAAATGTAGTCTTAGAATTGCTGTACCACCTTCTTTCGCAAGAGAAAAATTGAAGCCAAACACTAAACTCAGCTCCTGAGTTCAGAGACACAGCTGAATTCCCAAGTCAGACTATGCCTCCCCAGACTGATGCACAAAAGTGTATCTAAGTGGAGAAGCTTTTTTCCCTTCCCTTTGAACTCTGAAAATGTTGTTTTGGCCCAAACTAAATGCAAAGCTATTCACAAAACCGAACAAACAACAAAACCCCAACCAAAACCTAATCAAAGCTTCCATTGTCTTTTTTAAGAGAAAGCAACAAAATCCAACACTGCTTCCTCCTTCTCCCTTCTCCTATAAATTTAGCGCTTGGCTAAATTTATTGAGCCGTTATGTCCAGGAAGCCTTCTTCACAATCACTATCTCCTTTCCCACTGCAAGCCAGCAGAGGATGTGGGAGAAGTTTGACCTTGTATCAGAGGACAGGACTGCTGGCACAGAAGAATCAGACGACAAGTGGGTGCATGGCCAACAATTCTTTAACTGGAATATTTTGCTTTTCAAGGCTTTGGATTAAAAAGTGGGAGTAGAGGTAAGGGAGAAGGTTTAAAGTGAGCCTCTGGGAAGAGATAGAGAAAGGGTCAGGAAAAGCAGAAAGGTAAGCAATATATATAGATTTCCAGGATCCTTTGTGCATCGTGAATGGGAAGCTTATCAAAAAGAGCATAAAGCTGGTCTATGAGATAACACAGTGAGTGGTATAGGAATAAACCTTAATCTCTTAACAGAACCTTACACAAGGCATTTTTTTCATTACATAGTACGTGTACTTAGGCATTCATAAGGTGACACATGGCACACCTCCTGATAAATGGCTGGAAGTTTAAATGGTTGGTCTCTGAGCAAATGAAAAATTCTCAAGGAGGAGTTGCTCACTAAAAGCAAAAATTTTTCAAATGCTGAGATACTGACAGGCAATTCACTGTCTGTCAGAGATATCAATGCAGTGTTCAGGAACCTGCAAGGAAAACTTTTATCTCTCATCATTATTAGCTTTCTATCTGTGACTCTGGGGTTTTTAGTATTTTTTAACATCTGTTTGTGCCTGGGAAACAGAAAAAGCAATTTGTGTACTCCATTTGCTCAGAGTAAATAATGATTAGCATCCCCAGTCCCTTGAAACAGGACTTTTTTTGAAACCTAGGTTGGCTTATTGTTGTCTTGAGTTTTTATCAGTATGTTTGGCTTCATATGGCACTTCAGCATCTTCTGCTAGCACTGAATTCAGGGCATGGAGGTCTTGTTTGAGAACCTCAATTAGGGTGAAGAAACACGATCTGTTACATTTTAAATGTAAGTTTTGTTCGCTTGAAACAGGTATGGACTAAAAAGTGCCAGAAATATTCAACTTGCTGTAAAATAATTGCAAAATCACTAGGCCTTTTCCAAGAATGTTACAAATCAAAAAATTCAGGGTGCATTTATCAGAATTTTGAAGTGAGAAGATAAGTTACTTGAAGTGAAATGATGCATTCTGAAACAGATCCAAAACCTAGGCTCTGCTGTAAAGGAGAATATGTCTAAATAGATGTTCTTATGCAAAGTTAACTAGGCAAGAAAGCATTCATGGTTCACAGTAACCTTTTTTTAGGAGAAATTAAAAGGCAGTTTCTTCTACAAGAACATAAGGAATATACTCTTCAGTAAGACATTACTCAGTCAAGCCTGATTTTCTGCTCTGGGTGCTGGCATACAAGACGCTGTTAAAAGAACAAATAAGCTTTGCCCTTTTGTACAGTCCACTGGCCTTGTTGTTCCCTTGCATCTACGCCTGCTGCATTAGCAGTTCTAGAGCACACATCACTGCTAGTTCCCTTAATGAGCAATTCCTAATTCACTCCTTTAACAGAAGGGAGGCATCCAGCTATATTTTTCTCTGAAGACCTCTGTCCTAGCTTTTTGATGTTCCCAGACACAATATATTGGAATATGTTCCCTGACTAGTGACAGCAATGGAATTTACTGTTTCTCAGCTGAGGTCTGAGGCTTACACTGGACAGTAGAATCAGCCATAATGTTTACATGTGTCTATCCAAGCTCTCCTTGGTGGGCTCCTTTAGAGAAGGAATGCCTTGTATGCTCATATGTACCCCTCAAGCACCTATTACATTTACCAGCCAACAGTGTAAGCATGTTCTGATACCATTTATTGGTTATGCCAATCTATGCAGCAAAAGCTAAGGAGTAAATAAGAACAGGTACATTAAGATAAAACGTCCCTCTAGTGCAGCACGTTGTCTCCAACAAGAGCAGCAGTAGGATAGTGAGGCAGGACAATCATGAGATTCTTCTCCTATAGCTTTTAGCTATTTTCAGCAACTTCTCTTCCTATCCCTTCACCTTGCATCCCTGATTTCTCTTAAAAGTTTGTAAACCTCTTAGTCCTTTCTTTTCCAGACCGAAGCATTTTATATTAGTGAACTCCTCTAGTACAGAAGCCTGACAAGACACATCCCATTCAACAGCAGCATTCAGTAACTGGTACATGGACTAGTGCATGAAGTAACTTTTTCAGATACTCCCATGTTGTCTGTTTGCAAATGGGAGTCAGAATCACAACTGGCCAGGTGTCTACTCCAAAGCTACTGAAAGAAGCAAAACAAGGCATAACAGCTTTAACCACACAGGAAAAGCTAAGGTGTTTGAGGTTTATTTTTAAGTTCATCAATTCCCTTTCTAGTGTGTTTGGAGGGAGGAAAAAGCAGAGAAAGCCTTCATAAAGCCCATTTTATTTAATAAAAGGGGATAAATTTTGAGAATTTTTTCTTATAAGTAAGCATACAACGACCTTAAAAAACTGATGAAATTTTCCCTTGGACTATGAGCTTAGACTCCCTTAACAGTTCCATCTATACCACTGGGAACTATAAACCACTTCATATATGAAATGTCTAACAAGACCCCCCTAACACTTCACAATTTTTTCCCCCTTGTTTATTGTACAGAAATATAATCTCTACTGGGATTTTGAGAGAATGTTAAAGACATTTACTGCTAAACTGCTGTTTTAATTATCTGCACACAAACATCACACTTTTGGATTCACCCAATTGAACAAGAAAATCAGATACACACATTATTTAAGACTTTGCTTCTTTATTTTAAGCCATGAAGCTGCTCTAGCCAGCTCTTCTCATGCTGAGAGAAAAGCATGTTTCATTCATTACTTTCTTTACAAACCTCCTAAGGAGATAATTAGGCATAGCAATTGATTGCAATTTATTAATCAGACAGTTGGCTATACCTTGTCTGAAATAAAAAACAAAAAACACCCCCCCTCCCAAAAAAAAAAACCCACCAAAAAACCACCCAAATTTTAAGTTGGAGAAAAAGAGAGAAAATATCCAGCCAGATTTCCTTAAGTGTTATTCATTTTAAATCATTCTTGTTTTCTTTTTATCCATTGCATCTTGTCCAAGATTTTAAATGGATCATGGAAAATTGTTCAGGTACATTGTTAAGGCACATAGAACATTCATTTCATTGAAGAAAGCAGACAGTATTTCATCCCATCCATAGTTTACCACTGATTTTTCTGGCTCACTGATCTCCTGTTAACCTCCACTGCCCATTTGTATTGATTATAATTGTTTATGATTGATTAAAAAATAAAAGATACTGTCTCAAAATTCATGCCTTACCATTATTTCAGTCACTTGCAGCAAGTTTAAGTATAATGTTCCAGTTGTTGCCCAGATAAATATTTTGGTGGAATTAAGCATTACTCAGCCATACAAAATTTCCTAAGAGAAATGTGTATTTGGAAACAAACACATGGAAACGTTGTTCACCAATGCTTTAATTAATCACTGTGTGATAGCATTGTTGAAGGGTTTCATGACATGTTTAAGAACACTATGGGGACACATTACACTGACCCGATATCTATGATATTCCCAACAAAATTCCAGAGTCAAACGGTGATTCCTATCTCTCAAATTAGAACCTATAGAACTAAAGCATGAGCTCTTAACAGCTTGATTCAATAAAGCCCCAGAGCTAGTACTATAGCCAGAGAAATTAGGACCCCTCACTTTCAGAGTGCTCAGACTTATTGCCTGACATTTTGTAATGGGCACAGAGGTATTACAACGAAGGCGGAGAAAATTTTCCCCAACCATTGAAAGTTACTTGTAATCATTTATTAGAAACACGATACAAGGGAATTTTAAGAGGCATTTCAAAAAACAGTGTTTTCACCACCTCTGAAACTTGAGTTTTTAAATTTTCTGTGGCTTTTTATTGGTTTTAGATCTTTTCCAAAAGTCTGTAAATGCACTAAACAACACAGAGCTGCCTTAAGTGTCCTGCCATCTTTATTTTCATGACCTGACTCAATATCTACTGTCAAACCAAGCTGACCCAAACCACCACTTTTCTCTCCCTGTCATACTCAAACTCTTCCCAAGATTCAGAGATAATATGTAGTGAGTCACTCATCCTGAAACACAGTACAGGTTTTAAAGCATAGCAATAGACTTAATGGGAACACTGTGCTAGGCTTGGGAGTTTTTAGAACAGGTAGGCTGAAAGTTTCAAATATCATTTGTCTCAAGTTGCATTTTTTCCCCCTTTTATTGCAAGGTATACAAAACAACCATTGTTTCTGAAGTTCAGAGGTGCTTTCAAGCTGGCTGTATTAGACTTCACCCTGTCTGTTTCCATTTGGCAGGTAGCTATTGCTCATTTCCAGTTTACCAAAAGGAAAATAAAAACACCCCAAAATACTCTTCCCCAGCTACAGCATTAGGAGTTCATTAGTTCCACTTCAACATCTCCTAGATGTAGAAATACTTTATGGGAATATATTATAGCCTTGACCTGATTCTGTTCTTCGTGAAGCTTTTTCATTGAGAGACTTCTTGAACAGAAGTAACAAAGCAGCTCTTCCCTCTCAGTCACCATCTCATTAAAAAAAAAACCAACCCAAACCACAAACATAAACCCACCAGCCCCCCCCCCGCCAAAACCCCTCAAACAACAGCAACAACAAAACCACACAAAACCTAACAAATAATAAAAAAACCCAATGTTTTGAATGGACATGCTTATTCTGATAAAAATTTTAAATGGAGATGCTATCTGGACCATGTTGTAGGATAGGATTCCTCTAGCCAAAAAGTCTGAGAGCAGTAGATCTATCTGCCCACCTCAGAAAGGCCAGTACCATACTTGCAGTTCAGCTCTCTAGCAGAAGACGCAATGTGAATTTTGATCCTGCCTTGTCTTTCTCTACCTCTTCTCCTATGTAATATGTTGAAAATGATTACTTTGATTTTGGTTTTCATAAAGTTTTGAGCCACTTATGTGGTTCACTTGGATTCTTTTACCTGAAAATATATGAACATCTGCCATACATCACTGCAATCAACTTGCATTTAGTTTTATAAAGGCTGATTCTAAAAATTATTTGCAGAGCTAGAACAGAGTAAGAACATTTCATTCAATTAAACCAAACAAGAAGTGCCTGTGTTAATCAGCATTTTCGATACAGGTCATCCAATCAGTTTTGTGGAGATCCATTACTTATTTGTCTCAACAAGGATGTACAATCCTAGGTATGACTGTTAAGGAAAATTATGTTTACTTCAGTGTGGCACTTAATATTACTTCTCATTTTTGAGGAGGGCTCCCTGCAAATCAGAATCTTTCTTCAGTACGTTTTCAAGAACTGGGTATTGTTGAACTGAGCAGGGAAATTAATGAAAAGCCACCAAGTTCACTTTGACCATAGGACTATAAGCTTGTGTTTCACCATCATTGTTTACTTTCAGCAAGAACCTCTGCAACCTTTCTGAATCTATTATTAGGTGTTAGTTACAATTTCACTAGTCCTTTACCTTTTGTAAGTGCATGCTTACATGCACCATTCATCAGCATTTCAAACTGATGGTAGTCTCTACATACACAATTACAGGTTTTTTCTACATAACTTCAAGAGTCATCAGTGCAAACAAAGAGAATGAAGCAGACTATGACAGGACCGGGTTATGTTGATTAGAACCACCACTCAGTGGTAAAGAACTTCCACTGGAAGTTCTTAAGTACCGAACCACAAGAAATTGTTGTTTTATAAACATATATGCTTTCCGCACCCCACCCCTAGTCACTATTTCTAACTACAGGAATCCTGGTAAAAAAACCCAAACATTTTAACACATTAGAATATAATCAGCAACTAGTCATTTGAGCTTATGTTGGGGAATAATCAACATCCTTATGAGAATTGAGAGTTTTCTCTTAATCATGGCATGCAGCAGCTGACTGGCAAACAGATGTCATTGCTTATTCTGCTGAGTAGAAATCTCTAAGCAGTTTTATTTTTGTAGAGTATCTCAGCCTAAGGAGAAGCAGACATTTGCGACAAAGCCCAGATAGAGAAGCACAATAAAGTGTAGGTTACACAATGGTCACTGTGTTAATTTTTATATGGTTTTGTTTATTCCATGGAAAGCTGCATGCAAATGTGAAATGCTCATGTAAAAATGTTCCCAGATGAAGCACATGATGTCAAGAAGATTACCTTTCTCTTATACTATTCCTTGTTGTAGTATGGGGTGGATTTCAAAGATCTAAGCAATAATCCCATCCTGAAAATTGGAAAACATTAATTTGGGAAAACATGCCAATAAGACCTTATTTACATGGGAAACACTGATGAATTTTCCAATCTCTAGAATAACAATGGTATCAGAACAGTACTGGCAGCAATTGAAGTGTTAACGCTGCCCGCCTGCCAGCATCTTTACCACGAAGAGTTAGACAAGTCAGTAATTTAAATGCAGGAGCCTAGCCCCAGGGGAGAAGTGCCAGGAGTAGCAATTACCTTGCAAAAGTGGGAAAAAAGCGCTTGGAGTCAGCACTGGTAAGGTGTCTATGCCTGGAATATTTTATACAGAGTCGAGAAGCTCAACCTGATTAGTCTTGTTTGTTCAGTTAATGCAAGTAAGTAACAATCTTTGAAAAAAAAAGTGTCTCAGCCTGACAAACAGAAGCCATTTGTAGAGTACAATTTCCTTTTTTCTACTAGCATCACAGACATACAGTATTTCATAAGCAGCTGTGATCCAAGATCTTTCTCTCATACACACTAAATAACAAAATACCATGATTCTCTCCTTAATTGTACAACTGATTCCAGTCCTGTTCCCATGGTCTCGGAAACCACTTTATGTCCTCCTCGTGGGGAATTTTTGTTCAGCATTTGTGAGCTCATTAGACCTGCTTTTGTTTTACACATAGCACAGTGGGAAGAAAGTGTACGGCTGGCTCTCCTGTGGATTACCACGATGCAGAATGTGTTTAAGACAATTCTTTACAGTTTAGTAGCTTGCATAAGATTCCCCAAATCATTTTTAGTAGCTGAACTAAGCTGACTGACTCCAAAACGTGAAAAAAACCTCGGTTTTAAAATATGTATCCCTCACATTCTTACTTCAAAATTGAACCAAAAGAGTAAAGGTGAAAGCAAGGAGAAAATGTAACTGAGAAACTGAATGACAGTCATCAGCATAATGAGAAGAAATTGTTGCCATGTCCATGCTAGATTTTTATCTGCTCCCCTTCCTGGTCTCTCATAGCAAATGACAGTAATTACTGCATAATATAGTTTTTGGGCACAGGATAAAAAAACAGGTGTAAAAAGGAAAGATTAGAAGCTTAAATCTGGCAAATAATTCAATCCCTTTGCTAAACTTTTGGTATTACTAGGACCAGGTTCATTCAGCTGGTTTAATTATCAAGAACTTGAAATTGAGATGGTGTGATGACAGTGGAATGTATTCATTTTATGAGGAATCTGAAATAGCTCTATACCTCATGAAAAGCTCATAGGTGTAACCTCCTGGCAGAATTTGGCTCTTTAGATAATGATATTAGCTTGTGCATGGGGGGGGGGGGGGGGGAAGGCCAACCTTAAATGAGGTTTGTTTTTTCTTCTTACTGGGCAAAAAAAAAAATAAGATATGGATCTCACCTCCTTTGTGCCTACATGGAACAAACAACACTGATCCTGGTGAGTAAAATCAACTTGAGGCAGATTCCTTTGATGTTAGCATACATCTATGCCACTCTAAAAAAGAAAAATCTTTGGTAGCAAGATGAGTCATATTTTTGTTATTCTCTATTAACATGAATAAATTATTCATCAGCATTAATCATGTGAAATTCTTTGCACTTGGCTCCCTTCAGAGCTACAAGATCAAAAACCAGCCTTTTCACTGCATCTCAGCTGGAATTTAGAAGTATCTATTTAAGAACAAAGAAAGTCACTATAGCTGACTGCATGACTTGTAAACACATATTATCTGTGCTTGCAGTATTGGGTTATCTGAAAGAAATGAGTTGCTTAAATCTCAATAAACACAGATTTACAGTTGAGATATTTAATGATTGACTTTTTTTCCAGAAGTCTATCCACTCAACCTCTGACAGCAAGCAAAGGGAAGCTGCAAGATGACAGCTGGTCATGGGCAGTAGATAACCACAATTCAAAAGTGATAAAGATGCTGATTCTCCTTCTTCTGCCAGTTGATGTTGGCAAAAAACCTCAGAGATCCCAGTACACTTGGACTGCTCCATTCCATGTTAGTCACTTAAGCTTCCACTGTAGTGTTTAAACAGAAATTTGGCTGCTTACAGGCAATGAAGGTTTGTCTTCCTTTCATCTCCTTCCCTTCCTTAATTTTCGCATCTGAAGTATTGTGCACATACCATCGAATTCTCAGCATAACAAGTTGAGGGGTTTTTTTGTATTATTCCTGTAGCTTTCCTCAGTATATTATCACAACCTGGCATTTTTCCTTGCTTTCATTACTTTTTTTTCTGTGATAGTCAAACAGTTTCTTTATATATGAAGATAATAAAATGAAAGAAATTTAGTTTGAACAGAGGAGAATACTGTAAATAATATTTCTTAATTTACCATTTTTCTTCTGCACATTCACTGTCAGTCTTTACAGACTGTGTGAAGTCTGTTGATTTGGGAGTACTGAACTCTGACTTGTCTTAAGATGAGAAAGGGGTAAAACGTTTCCTACACCAGGAGTTCCCCAACTCTTTCTGCTGCATATCACTGCTATGGGTCATTAAATTTCAAAAGGTTTACATATCATTCACAATACAAAAGCCTAGTTTGGAAGTCTCTGTTGCATGACAACACAGGTAAAATTTGGTGCCTGATATAATAGCAAGAGGAGGAGGAGTGGCAATTGAAACTTCATACTGAGCAATGCATGAAATCGCTGGTTTGGCCCTCATTGTAGTGCCCCTCTGTATTCCTCAATCCTTTGGTGAAAGACACTAGAGATTTACAGATTTATTTATTTATTTATTTTTTCATCTGTCTCTGATTCTCTCCAAGTACATGGCACAGAGCAGCATATTCTACTTTGCTGTTAACTCAGGACAGGGTGAAAGCTGTAGCACAAGACTACAGCTTGGAAGAGTGCATGTTTTAGTGGTAAGCTCAAAGGGAGTTTACAAACCAGCTCAGCACCTTCTAACAGCCTAACAGTACCCATGATACACTTTATCCAAGATTTTAACATGCGGCTGGCTGATAAGGCACCCAAAAATCTAGAGCAAGAGGGAAACTACTGCATTAACACCCTGTAATCATCACGGGGGATGTACAGGCATGGACCAAATGATCCTAATGACAGTTGCATAACAGACAAAAGCATCCTGCACAGGGAAATTCTCAAGATCTCTGGTACAGACACAACATCATCAGACAGTGCTCATTTTGCCTGCTGGAGCTGCCCTACAAACCCTGGCTTCAGGGTCTGGCAGCCTACAACACAGCACAGATTTCAGACTACACTCGCCTGCTGTGGAGTGCCCTGCGCTCAACTGTCATAAACTGTGGTTGCTCCTATGGTTAAATTGTGCAGACAAGAATCTGATGCATGAGCTAAAATCCAAGCCATTTACTGAGGAACATCAATCATGATACAGAATTTCTATCACCCACATTTTTAAGTCTGTCTGAATCCCTGAAGAGCACTAACAAACAGTGATTAATCTTGACAGACTTTCTTTTCTCCCACTAGCTTCTGAACATAGCAAAGATTCTGGAAACAGTAGCTCCTGCAGAGCATACCTGTGCCATTTTGGTATTTCATAGAATCGTAGAATAACTAGGGTTGGAAAGGACCTTAAGATCATCTAGTTCCAAACCCCCTGCCATGAGCAGGGACACCACACACTAAACTATGTTGCCCAAGGCTCTGTCCAGCCTGGCCTTGAACACCTCCAGAGCTGGAGCATTCACAACTTCCTTGGGTCATGTCTACCTCTAAGAGGTTGTTACCATGTGCAGATCATACATGAGGGACTGAGCAGCACACAGTTAGCTTAGTCATGCAAAACTGAAGACGAGCAGTGCCTAAAGAATGATAACTTGTTTGTTATATCAGGACAAAAATCACTGAATGCCATACCAAATGGCGCAGATGGTGAACCCATTAAAAATTATTGCTTGATATCCAGCCAATTTCTTCCACCCTGGATGTAAATTGACATGATAATCAAATGCTATAAACAAAATTAGAGTGCACTGTAGTACAGCATGATATATTAAAATTTCAAATCAGATACCATAACAGCTACTGCTTTATGATTTTAAAACATAAAAAAGTTACTTTTATTGTCACAAATTACTGAAAGTATTAGCTAGGTATCTTGAAAACAAAACAAACTCCACAAACATTCCAAATGCATACATCCCACAACACAGATTATTTTTACAACAGCAGAGTCATTTGCTTTGTTTGATATTTACACAATGAAAATTCAGACCTCCCCTGTCTAATGTGTTGTCAATGCATAACTGATGTGGTTTCATTTGGCTCAATTCTTGCAAAAGCAATCAATCATTATGGAATGTCTATAACTTTCCAGCTGAATACACTGTTTACAGAGTGCTGAGCATATGTTTTAAGGAATAACAACCACAATTCATTACCAACTTCTTCCTCCCCCATCTTCAGACACCTTTTTGTGCACAGGAAGAAAAGAGCTTAACTTGAAATAGATTTATGATACCTCTGAGGCACATCTTCTGTCCTTTCATGATTCCCATTATATTAATTTTTTTATGTGTAGAAGTACTATTGAAAGATGTTTACCATGTCAGTGATAAGGTTGAAAACAAAAAAAACCCTTGCTTTTCTAATGATAGGCCCGATTCATATATCAAATATTTCTAGGCTGGAGAAGCATTCTAGTCAAAAGAATTTAGCACATACTCTATTCTGTCACTACCTACTTTCGAAACTGTTCTCTATAACATTACAAAGGAACAGTTTTTAACTGCCATAAGAACAAACAAAGCTCCATAGAATCACATATGAATCCCGTATCTCTAAGCCAGATTTTGGCAAGATACATACTCACACATTCAGAAATAATCAAAACTAAGACTCTGGTGATGACATCTCTGTGTACCTACGGATGTAGAGAAGTGTAAGACACAACCCAGCTGGGATTATGAAGTGCCAGACAGGAGCCTCAAAATGTGGAAGGGAAAACATCCTTCACCACCAAATTAGCTGCTTATTTTTTGACTTTGTGAACTCTTTCTGCCCTATCCAATCTACCAGAGAGCTGATGTTTTTGCTATCATCAACTGAAACACTGAAGCAATTCTTTGCTGACCACTTTCTACTTCTGTCTCATCTATACAGAATCTGTGTGCATCCTGATCCTAAACTAGGCACACTGGGAGAGGGGTGGAAGAGAAGAATCAATAGGGATGACAGAACAAAACATGGCAGGCAAAAAGATTGTAAGAATGCAAAAAATATCTTAATATAAATCAAGACAACAAACCAACGCAAAAGATCATGATTAAATCAAGACTTTCCCAGCCAAAAGCCATTAAGAAAATCCAGATGAAATAAACTGATTTTATCATCTGCTTTTTCTCTGCCATCATCTCCTTTCTTGAATAAATAACAGCAAGGGAAATGGACCCTGTCATCCACCATGGTCCAAAAGATTGTGCCCTTGCTCTTTTCTGCAAAAAAAAAAAAAAAAAATCAGTTGCTGAGGAGCTGGATAAGCGCAAGACAGAGCAGAAGAAGTATTTATGTTCTAATACTGTTGAAATAATATCCTTATGCTGCATAACTCCTCATCCAAGTACCTGCAGAGAAGGTTCCCCAGTTGGAATAAACTACATATAGCCACAATGCCTTGAAAAACACAAAAAACCAAACCCAGAATCTGGCATCAGTGATTTAGATGACTACATACAGTGTTCCATGACAGCTATTTAAGATAATCAGCGTTGCTGAGCTTTACTAATGAAGCATTGCAATCTGTATTCCAAATCCAAACAGGATGCATTTCTCCTTTTTCACCCTTAACATGGAGAACATAATGCATAATAGGAAGGATTAGGCATTTGGAAACATACAGTACAATCCTGTTTGCTTATCAAGGAAAAACAGCCCTGGAGAACTGGCTTGCATACCCTTTTATTTTTTAAGCTGTCATTTAATATTCATCAAAAATAGGGAGCTACCATGTGGCATTTTCTAACTGGTATCAAAATCTAAATATTTTCCATGTTTCTGTGTTCAGGAAAAAAAAACAGAATATTTGGGGACTGTTTTGTTTTTTTTTTTTTCTCAAATGAAACAGGCCATGATATAGTACACTGTTGTCCTGGCAGAACACAAAGAGACAGTTAGAGATTCCATCTTAGACGTTATTCAGAAGTCTTGTTAGTTCTGAAGTTGTTGATCTGGTACTTCTCAAAATATATCATGTGAAAGTCAGTTATTATATACTGAGACATTTGGTTCACAAAGGAAATTAAAGCTATTCCTTGCTTTCATTCCAGTCCCATTTCTCTTACTATAGTAATACTTAGTTGCACTGTCCTCATAGATAATTTGGAGAGAGAGGGATGGACAAACTTCTAGATCCAATATATGGACCCAAGATCTCTACTACTTATTTTGTCCCCCTCTATTTCTTTAGCTTGTTCCTTTCTGCATCCTCACAGATCCCTTTCAGGACAAGTGAAGGTAATTAGAAGTCTTGCATTTACTAATTAAAGAACAACAAACCTCAGTAACTGCTAGCAGGAAGAAAGGATAACATTAGGAAGGGGTACATTTAGTCACTTCACTAGACAATCTGGAGTGGAAGAATTTTTTTTACTTTTGGAGTTAGCAAATTAAGATAAGGGTTGCATCCAGATGTACATATCACACAGGTATCAGATATGATGAGACTAATTATGAACTTCTGATTCTGCTAAAATTAACAGCTCAGTTAATGACACAGTGGGGTCAAAATTTTCCCCTGCATGTCAAGTTGATTTATATGTAAAGAGTGCTCAGAAGCTCTGCCAGAATTAAGTTTCCTGACACAAGAGCCTATTCCGGACAAACCTTTAACATCTTAACTGGAAGCAGAGTGTATCATTAGCATTACAGATATGGGAAGTTGAAAGCTACAAATGGGAAAAAACAAGCTGTTTATGCACCCAGATCTGAAAGTAAAGCTTAACCTTTGGTCATGTTTTCTACAGCGTTAATACACTAGAACATATACAACTGTAATTAAACCATCAAAACAGACATTTCCCCTGATACACTTTTGCATGCAAAGTTTTCATGACAGAACAGAAAAGACAACAAGCTTCTTAAGTGGGATGACTCATTAACTCTTCAAGGTTTTCCCCTCCAGAGGAGGGTAACTGAGGGACTCTGTAAGAGAAGTAAAATTCTGCTTCTAAAGCAGTATCCTTCATTTATTGTTTTCTTGGGAGGGGACAGATGATATAAAAACCCTACCAAATTAATGATCTCATTGGACTTGCAAACCTTTGAGATATAAAATCATCCCTTTCAAAGTATGCCAAAACATTAGCTCACATTCTCAGCGCCAGAAACAAGACATGTTCAGACAAAATAAAATAGGAAAAAAAGTGACTCATGAACATTTCACAAAAAAACTGGGGAAAAAAAAAACCCCAACCATCAAATCTAGGTGAAAAATGGTCACTGTACACTTGGTTCTGAGGTAACTCTTCTAGTCCATGGCTTTTGCACAACCAAATATTCAAAGGATTTCAGTCTCTCTGGATGACAATTGTCATGAAATCTTAGGCATTTAATGTTTAAAAGACTTCTGTCACCCTGTTTCTTTCTTCCCTGCTCCCTCTTTTCTAATGTGGCTACGAAACAGAAAAAGTTTGTTATTAGATTTGAGTCAGACGAGCTGGCAGTTATACCTGGCATATTTGTATATAGTCACTTTTCTTGGAAAATAAAATGAAGATACGCAAACACCCATAAATGATCACAGATTTCCATCTGTTTCTAATGTGGCATTCAGAGTGTAAGAAAAGAATCCACACAGAAAGAAAAAATTTCCGGAATGTAACAGTAAGAGGCATCTTTCATTTTCCTAAATGGGCTGTATGCACGTATGATTTGAGGAAGACATGTTAGTTACAAAACAAGACACTGAGTCAATCAAATTAATCATAAGACAAGATAAAGTGGACTATGGAAACTGGAAATTAAGTCTTCCTGGGGTTTATTTTTTTTTTTGTGACATAAGTGTTGTCACAACCACCAAAAACTTAACAGTTCTTTCAATGTCTCCTGTGTCTTCTGTCACAGGAAGCCTTGCTTTACATTCTCTTTGAGAGGACTAACCATATGAACAGTCAAATGACATATTCACTGTGAAGATAATGCCCTCTACCTGGGATGTTGAGCATCCTATGGGATGGAAAACGTGACAGAAATCACGTTTTCTCAGGAAAAGAAAAATGAGAAGTATATTGCAAAACTATCCCATTTTGCCATAGAGAACATAAACTGTTGCACAGTGGCCAGAGATGAGCAGTTTTCATGAAATCTATATTCTGACACTACTAAATTCACTACTATAACAAGGCAAGCTACCGACTTTATGTGCAGAGAGTGACAATGCCCACCTGCCTTCAGGAGCACATGAAGATTAGTTCTTGCCAGGAAGCAGCTGAGAAAACTTCTGCAGTTCTTGCATTCTTGTATAAAGTGAAAACAGAGCCTTCTCTCTTGACTTCAATGGAAGGAGGACAGTACTCGTGGCCCTAAATAATTCCTCTGGTATAGGTGTTTGTGGAGTAAAATGAATAGACTGCTTATGCCTGAAAACAGTGGTCTATTTGTGAAGAAGCAGAAATTAGGCCTATGCAAGGCAAAAGAGAATTGCAGTTTTTCTTTTCTGCAGAGGATACATCCTTCCTCATGGGTGGGGGAGTCACAAAGGCAGTTCATGAATCTCTGAGTCCCCAAGTGTCAAGAACCATGGAAGAAAGTGGTATTAACTAATCAAATGACCTTCCAGTTCAGCTAGATTCCACAACACAATATTGGGCATGTGATCCACACTTGAGTTTTGAAAATTATCTTTACTAGAAAAAAAGAAGACCTACATTTGACCACAGAAGCTGTTTTGTGAACATTCTGTAATTGCAAAGGAAACTTGCAGAGGGAAAACCAAGAGTTTTAACTGCACATAACTGAAATTACATGCTAGATCCTAATACTAAAATATTACATAAAGACATAAAATGCAAGAATATGAAAAGTAATGTCAAATTAGAAAGAGAAAAATAAAACAAAAAAGGAGGGTACTGCTGCAGTGTGGAAGCAATGTTTTGAGCCATAGTAAAAACAGGCAGAAGGCAGAAAACAAACGTAGGTGACAGTATCTGAGCAATATAGTCATAAACTGCTCTCAACAAAGTATGGAGGTAACCAAATAAGGCACAAAATAGATCAATTAAAAAAGGTAAAGAGCAGACTTGGTCTGTTATTCTATTTTGAAATATAGGACGTAAAGAAAATTGGGAGTGAAATTGAGACTAGAAAGATGGGAGAGGTGAGGGGAAGGTGATTTAAGTTTTAGTTTTTATTTCTTATTACCCTATTCTGATTTGATTGGTAATAAATGAAACTGATTTCCCCAAGTTGAGTCTGTTTTGACCATGACAGTAATTAACAAGTGATCTCTCCCTGTCCTTATCTCGATCCACAAGCCTTTCGTTGTATTTTTGAGGTGGGGGGTTGATAGAGCAGCTTGGTGAGCACCTGACATCCAGCCATGGTCAATCCACCCCAGCTGTCTTCCAGATATTTCTACCTGTAGATATGTATTTATTTTTTTTTAATATAAAGAATCCAATATTTTTTTCCTCAACTGTATGATTTTGAATATAATTCTTGCATTCTCCTCATCCATTATTAGAATCTAGGTTTCATAGCCAAGATAGACCTCACCCTGCAAAGAGCAGGAATCAGCTGGCAGGTAAGTTCTGGACCTCTACTGATCTCCAGTTGTCCAACAGCACATAAATCAGTTAACTGTAATGCTCTTAGTACAAAGTTCCTTTTATTTTTCCATCTTCAAAACTGTTTCTGCTATCTCTCCCTTCCTCTGCAATCTTTGCTGTACATACACACAATCACCTATATGCCTAGTGCTAACACTTACGTGCTCACCTCCCAGACTTTTCTGGGCAATCCCTTCAGTACAGTCCCAACTTTCAGCTCTGCCAATATGCAGTGGGATCTTCTCCTGCTCTCAGCCTGTGATTATTGTAATGTAGCCATCTAAACACAGCATGGACTCTGCTGTTCCCTCAAGACTTGGGTCTAAAACAATCCTACTACTCGTCTGGCATCTCAAAGTGTGCTAAAAAATCTATTTTATCAACATCTTAGAGCATTTGCAGGTTTTCTTTGAAATTATTTTGCATGTATCTTTCAGATTTCCTATATTTCCCTCTAGGGTAGCAAAGAAAGATGTATCTGTTGGTAAAAAAATTAATTAAATAATCAAACAATATCAATGCAACCTCTTTAAACACCTTGGTCCACAAATGCTGTTTACTTATGAAATAAATCAAGTAGGACATTTGGATTTTATAGTTGACCAAATGGGTCTGTTTACACGCCATGTTATTACCACACATACCTGATACCTCTGGGGATCATTCTAATGACAATCACCTTTTTAGGAGTTATAAACCAAGTTTTACTAAAGCCGTTCAGTCAGTCTAATTCGTGAAAGCTATACCCCTCTAGAGATGCTTCACAAAGCTGCTGGAAAATGAGGTTTCAGTGTTTATGATATACTTGTAATCAGAATACACCTCCTCATTGAAATTAAATTGTCATTCCAGAATAGGATAGCAAGAGAGACTTGAGGATTTCTTCACATTTGATATAAGCTCTAATACAACTTTCTGAGAGAGAGGGCTGATGTGACAGGCCTCTAGAAGATTTTTTGGGTTTGTTTTAAGTGTGTATGGCACAATAGAGATACGTTAATAAAGCACCATTATCTCTATGAAATACATCAATCTGCTTGAATGATGAAAATCCCCTGTCCTCTAATAATCACCTTGAAGAAACTGTCCTCCTCTCCCAGGATAATCCTTACAGCCTAGTGAAAAGCTTTTTTCTCTTCTTTGCTTGGTATTGGTTAGAGGAACTCATGGGGATGTGCCAAAAGCTCAGCACTTTTGACCCATATTTCTCCAGCATTCTACTTTTAAAAAGACCATGGAAATCTGACTCCCTGCTGCTGAATTTCAAACAGACAAAAATACCAGTTCCAGTCCATTTGCACAGCCTCAGGCTTCATTGCCATCAACTGCTTGTGTCTGAGCAAGCACTGAACGAATCAGTTTTCAGTCTCATTAGGTTACTGCTTGGAATATTACTTCTGAGTAAAAAGAATAAAGGTTTTGGAAGACATTAGGTTCAGGTCCCACCTAAAACCAGCAGCCTGAGAAGAAACTGCAGACCAGAGCAGTAAGAGGCTGGGGTATTGGGTCACTTTATTGGGACACACTAGAGGACTAGAAAAAGCACATTCCACACCTGTTTCAGGGGATTATCTCCAGGCACCTTCCACTATTATTTTGGTCTGCTTTTCCAGATAAGATCCATATCTGGGTGACAAGTAACGGACTGCTAAAACTCCTCTTCCAGGCAAGCTGAAAATGGTCAGTGTTATAATTCAAATGAAGACTTCCATTTTGTAAGTTCCTTATTAACCAATTGAAAGCCAATCATCATGCTCTACATAGTTGTGAGTGTCACCAAACTAAGCATCTGTTGTAAGGCAAAATTAAGGGAGAAAAAAATATTTGAGTGTTGAATGTCTGGGCTGCCTCATAAAGGATTTGTGAATATGTGAAACTGGAAAAGAACTGGTATATTGCGAAGATATTTTCACCCCAGTAGCTAAAGTCAGAAAGAATAAAAGCAAATGTTATTTCAAAGATTGGTTTAGAAATCCTACATGCAATGAACGAACACAGCTTGCACTTCCCCCCTTTTCTTTCCCTCAGATCTTTTAGATGTGGGTTCATTCTTTTTCTCCATAGGAGTGGAGAAATGTGTTTTGTTTATTCGTTTTTGACACAAATAATAAAATGTACTATTTCAGGATTTTTCTCTCACAATCGTCTTTTTCCTTTCAACACTCAAATAGCTTCCTATTCAAAAGCAAAGTAAGTATCCTGATTGTGCACTTTATCACTGCCCTCATTTTTTTGCAGACACCTCATGATATCAAAAGATGGTGGGCTTGCAATAGCCTTGACTTTGATCATTCTAGAGCAGATGGGAATTTAAATTCCTCCATGAGTCCAAGAAATTGTTGGCTGATTTGTTTTGAAGGTGAGATTTTTAGGGAAGGTAGTATCATGCAGGTACTAATGATGAAAAATAGGTATAGTAAAGCAAGAGAGGTATGACTTGTCTTATTCTATTGGAAAAATCATTTCATCTTACTTGCAACAGGACCTGCTGGAATACATTACATACAAATGGGCTTGTTTAGCATTTCAGTGTTTGAGGTTTGGTAGAGAAACAAGGGAATAAAAACTTTGTTTGTGACTGAAAACCCTGCATGCCGTGATATATTTTCTATCCCCAGATCTTGGATGAGCTAAATAGCAATGAAGACAAAAAGAAGGTTTTTTCCCCACGCCTCTAGAAAGAGAAATCTACACTAATACTTGGTAATCTAGCCCATGTTTAGAAGCTCAGATGATGATGGTTCTACTGTATCTTCCTAAAATACATATATACAGCAGTAAAGCATGATATAAAATTTCCTGTAATTTATTTCTTTTACAGATCTTTACGTCAATTACTTGTTTCTGCTTTTACTGACAAAAAGCAACCATTTTTACCCACCTTTCAAACACAAAAGCTTCAAAGAGCTAATGTTTCCTTAAAAAAAAAATACCCCCCCTCGAAATATCTGTAGGCAGTTCCACATCTCCTCGAAATTTCTGTCTAGATGTCCAGTTCTAGAAACCTTATTTCACAGATCTTGTCCTGCATCCTTAACTTTTGTTGGTTTATTGTGAATCTAATAGCTTTTTAAGATGTTAGATAAAATAGAAAACCTCAGTGTTTCAGCTAGAGATTAAGTGCTGCCAAATAGCATTGAGTAATTATCTTTCCCATTTTCCGCATGTCTCTCACAGACACACTCCAACAAAAATATAACATTCTACATGCAACATTATTTTTTGTAAAGAGACAAAATGGTGATTAACTTAAAATGCACCACAGGAATATCCTTTATTCTACTAATATTTCCATGGAACAGAGCAATTGCTGAAAACATAGGTGCAAGATGAATGGCTTTAACTACATAAGATGAATAGACATGAAAGGCTGTTTAGTGCCAACGCTGCTACTTTTTCAGGATATGTGTCAAGTTAGAATGAATCAGCTTGTGAAAGAAAGTTTTCTGATTACCTGCAAGTCCCACTTTTCAGCCAGCTCTACTGTTAAAATGTACTCCAACACTTAAACTTTTAATCTCCTGTCTAAACAGTATTAAAGACACTCACCCCCCAAACCAATTTTATGGCACTGTAGTACCCAAAATGCACCTTCATTAACTCAGCTGTGAGCATAACTGTTAAGGTAGAGACACAGCGTCCCTTTTGCCACATAAAATGTGAAATGTGAACAGGGAGATTTGGAGAAGACAGTCAAGAAACGTAGTATTTCCACAGACTAAGGCTACAGACACTTGTGAAGTTCCCTGGTTTATGTTGTCTCCCTGCTGATAAGACTTGAACTGAAGAATAATTGGATTTTTCTAGTCATTGGATTAACTGGGCAAAGTGAAAGAGTAAAAAAGTAAATGTCTGGATTATAGTCAGGTAGGTAACTTTATAGTATAAACCAAAAAAAAAAAAAAAGAAGGAAAGTTAGAGTTGAACTTCACTTAATAAGAGAGTTTTGAAGCATTTTATGTTTGAAAAAAACTCTGCAATAATAGAAATGCAGCTTGGGATGCTCAGACATATAGTGATTGTGTGTGTTTTTTCTGCATTAAAGCATTAAAAAAAAAAAATCTTACAGTGATACAGGCTTTCTTTATTTAGGGTTAAGTTCAGTAATCTTTTGTTTCCGTGACCAAAAAAGCAATGACAACATTAATGAAAGTACACCCAACATACACCAAACATTCACACATCAGTTTTGCCTGTGACAGAAGAACAGTACAAAGTTTGCAGTCAGTTTGTGAGTACACAGAGCTACTCAGCTTCTCAGTTAGAAACCCTTTCTACAGGTCAGCTCAAGATGCATTAATCCATGGAATGTATATTTAGGTGCTAGTGTAAGTCCAATTGTTGTGGGATGGAATCCAAAATAGTCAGATGTACAAGAGAGGGTGCGTGTATCTGAGACTGTTAGCAGCTAACAGAAAGCCATTTTCTTGATGAGGTTTGTGTTATTTACATTTCAACACATTCACTAGGGGAAGGCAATTTTCAAACTGCTAAGTCAACTCCATAGATTATCTGAATTCAACTCTTATTGTAACTAGCCATATTATTTCATTAGTGGGAAGGTGTGTTGAGGTCAAGACTCCCATAAATAGCATAGTGACAGCTTCCCCATTAATCCTTCCTGTTCTTTAAGTATAATAATGACAAACAAATGCAAATCAATAACTTTCAAGTAAAAAGATAAATTTCTAAAGTGAAGTAACTTTGTTTCCTTCTGTTCTAGCCAAAGTGGTGAAATCTAACCCAGTAAATTCTGCTAAGGACTCCAGTATTACAGTAGATGACCCTAGAACCTATACATACACCATACATCTCGTAAAGAGGCATAATCAATCTCTAAACCTCCCAGCCTGGTCCAGTGATCACAAGTTGTCTAGCAAATAATTCACACAGAATAACAGCCAACACTAGACTGTACTGAGAGACTGCTACATCTCTCAACTGTTAAACAGATCTCCCACATTCCTTTAAAGGATAAATAGCTGAAGGTATAGCACTAGCCAACAGGCATGGTGTAACAGTTAAAAAATTTTATTTCTAGAGCTTTTTTCCTCCGTTGGTTTTTGTCCCCTGCCTTGCTCTCCCACCTACTCCATTTTCCCAATTCTCTGCTCCCTCGAAATAATGAAACAAATCTATTTATACACAGATCTACTAAATAGTACTCCTGATTATATTTAGAAAACAACTACATCAGCAGAGGAAAGACTTCTGACTCAATAGAGAAAAGCTGTAACACTGTATTAATTAAATTGTGTCCACAGTGTCTTGGTTCACTCAGCTGTAAAGGATTAAGTAAGCCTCCAGGGGAACATTAATGATGAAGTACATAATGTTGGAGAGATGCAGGTGACACTTGCCTGAAGATTGTGTGAATTATGTGTCTCAGCTGTTTACTGACCTAAGTGAAGGCAGCAAAAAGGGAGAATGAGTGAGGGAACTGTGTTTTATATTAACTTACCCCAAATTGGAGATGAAGAGCATCTAAGATTTCATTTTACAATATTTATGTGCTTTCGTCATACAGGATTTCTATCCTTATTGTTGTTCTATATTTATAGCTTTTCTTTTTAATAGCATATTAAACATTGCTGACTAAGACATAGGCAAAGCACCCTTTTCTGTTCTTCGTAAACACCAGAAGAGATTACTGACCACATCTGACTGAATTTTGATATTCTATATCACTACTTTGCAACAAGATCTCCCATATGTTATTGGAAGATCGAGCTAAATAGTTCTAAGTAAATTAAATTACATCAGATCTACTAAGTATTATTTCACAGTCTTCTCTAACAATCTTAAATCAACAGATCTTTTCCCCTATCACTGCATATATAAAGTTTTAGGAAGACAAACTGAACCAAGAAATTAAAACCATGAAACATCTTTTAAATGCATATTTTTGCTTAATACAGACAACTGAAAATAGCTGGACTGAGAGCAATGAAACAAAGAACACATGAAGAAACCTAAACTATGGTGAAGCTCCCTTTGCACTATCTGAAACTTTACCCCTGATCTAAGATGGTCCTCAGCACGACTGATTAGATGCTCTTACAAGATCTTGCTGTCCTGAAGTTGTGGTTGAGGCTATGAGCCAGGGAAGCAGTCAGTGATAAATTTAAGCTCCTATTAAAAAAAGCTGCAGTTAATAAGTAACAGGATATGTTTGAAAGACAAATTATGTCAGTTTATGAAAGATAATAATGGCTAGGCATTTGGGATTAACAGCCTGCACTTTTGAGTTAGATATGTGCATAACACCAGTCAGCATCCAGGACAGACCCTAACTGAAAAGCTATAATCTTAAGCCATTGCCCTTTTGGTCAAGGTGATAAGTGTTTATCACAGATAAAAGATGATCAAATTAATGCGTAATGAGAACAGGGTTACTTAGCTTACAAGGAAGCCATGAGTCACTCAGCCAGGTGAGCAGAGAGCCGTTGCATGAGTGCGCTGCCAACAGTTGAGACAGGTGCTGTGGTTATTTTTGGAAACTGATCACTGCCAAAGAAAAAATAAGCAGACCAAGTCTGGGGTGGGGATTGGCACAACAAATGAAACAGTAAGTATTATTATGCACTAAATCCCTCTTACTTTTCTAATCTCCCACCTTCTACCAGAGACCTGCAAACATCAGAAAACATCAAGAAACCCAGTCCTTTGTGGAAAGCCCTATTTTCTGCTCCCCCATTGTGTCTGATCTACAGCTCACTGTGTTTACCCAGAGGGTCCTACACTCTTTTTATCTCTGAGTGGTCATAATACAGTAATATAGTAGCTTCTGAGAATGCTACTACATATATTAAGTACAAGAAATGGGAATGCAAATAAGAGCATGTAATATTAATGCACTCTGAGGTGTTTTACAACTAAAGCAAATAAACCCCTCAATTATCCCACAACTTCTGAATGTCAGTCTACAGGATCTAGATCTCCTTTTCTCTGCCTAGGAAAAAGCATATGTCCAAAATAGCTGTAGTCTAAACGAAGCTGATTACAGGGCCTTCATCTATTCTCATTAATGAAAGGGGATGTTTCTCAATCAAGCTAATAACTTATGAACTAACTTGACAGCAGTATCTCTGATCCACGTATTCAGGTCCACACAATAAAAGATTATACACTGGGACTGCAGGAGCTCAATCAAGATATGTGTAAAATGACAGAAAGGTCATTTATGAATAACTCTGTGACTCCATAACTTTCAAGAGCAAAAGTGGTTTAGATATACAGGACAAGAACACTTAAGTAAAAAATTAACTTTCACAATGCATTTCACAGGGTCAGGAGCACTTTTTCCTTTCACCATGAGTAGATTAATATTGTCTTTAACCTAACCAATTGTGTGCTATTTGCTTGCCCAATAGCCTTGCATGCTCATTAGCACAGAATTGATTTTCTGCTCTGGCCTCTGTTATTCAATCACTTGTCAACCTTATCTCAGAACAGGTAATCATTGTGGCTGAAAGAGTCAGGTTTGTCTGCTTGGCATATTTATGCCCCTTGTAAGTATGGTCTTCAAGAACATGCAACTCTGAAGTACTCTTTCTGGTGAGATGCTGGATCGTCACAGGATTGCATTACAAAGGCCTGTTTCACAGTCTGCTCATAAATACTGTTTATGTATTGAAGCTCTAGAAAGAAACAGACCTATGCCTCAGTTGGATATGAGGGCTTTTTCGGTTTTGGTGTGGGCATTTTCCCCGCTTTTCTCTAAAGAAAAAGATTTAAATTGATCAACAGAAATGTTCACACACAGAACCCTTTACCCTTTAGAGGCTGTTCCACCAAAATCATATGGTATTCACATGGAATAAATACCAGGATGGCATCCCAACAGTGCACCATAGTTTCTGCAACATTGCTCTGCTGGTTGATAGGAAAGATTAAGAACAGCAAAACATTTAACTTCTAAGCAAGAAAGCAAGAAATTTAGCAACTCTACCATATAATTAATAAGTGTCCTTTTCAGATTGATACCGGCAATTTAATTATATGCCAGGAATTACACAAAATTCTCTTTTAGAAACCTTTTTATTGGTTCAACCTTGGATAAGGAAAGGTTTCTGTACATGCAACTGCTGGTCTTTGCTTCAAAACTAAAACAGTTTCAAAGTCAGGAAACAGTCTGCCAACACCTCACTCACCCCCAACCTCACCCTCTCCCCCAAACTCAAACCTTAGACTCTATATATGTGTATATATACATATATAGAATCATATATACATATGTAGAATCATACACACACACACACACATATATATATATGTGGTGAAGCTCTACTGTCCCTGACTCTTTAAACCATGTCTGCTCCCTGCCATGCAGTTCTACCTCACATTTGCATGGCCATGATGCTTTTCAACTGAGCTGATTCAGCTCATTAACCCAGAAGAAAATTCTCCAATTTGTTTTGCTGGCTGAGTAAGCCTGGTCAGATCATGGCAAGGTGTGATGAATACCTGAGCTGGTGGAACAGGGTGCTCAAGGTTTTGAAGAGACAGCTACCATAGTTTTGAAGAGACAGCTACCATAATTTTAACCAAACAATTATAGGAAAGAATCACAAGCAAGCAAAGTCAACAGATGTTTCTAATTATATCATGGCAGATTTGTCAAAGTATCAAGTAAGAAAAAATTCTATTGCTTTTTAATTTGGTGCATACATATTCTATTTTATACACTAATATAACTAGACACAACTCCACTGGTTACAGAGAATTTACAGCCTCTAACAATCAATCTGGCTACAAGTACAAAAGGATAATTATAACTGTCTCATGGAGGAAAATAAGTAACAGAATTTTAGGGGGGGAGGGGAGGGAAAGAAGAAGAATGAAGTCGTTTCCTTAACATGTGGAGGAATTATTCCAAGGGAAAGCTGGTCATAGTAGAAACTCCTCCTATACTGTGACTGCAAGTTTAAGCAGATGCTATCAAGACAGATATGCAGAGTTCATAAATGGAGTCAAATCTGGGCACCATAATCAATTCATAATCATGTAATAGCACTATGATTGCAATAAAACATGTTGGGTTTTATATATGGAGGTGGGAACTTTAGTTGAATTTGAAGTTTCAGGTAGTACAAGATATGTTTTTTGCATCCTCTACCATATTTGTCAGATAAACTCCTTGGAACTGGTTAATAGTCCACACAGTATTAATTCAGCATCCAATCCGAAGAACAGTACATCTAGAACCACAACACTCCACGTGTGCAGTGCTAAACTCTAACAGAAGTTAGTCCCTTCATGAAAGATAGAAAGCTTTTACCCTTCAGCAGTCTGCTCTTCTAAAATTAACTATTTAAATACAACCCCTGTTAGCTTCCAAAAGGTGACAGAACTTAGAGAGGAGGGGTAGCAAACACTATATCAAAGGCATCTTGAGATCATCATGAGTCTTACCTGATTATATCTTGTTGTCTGGCAGAATAGTGTGGAGAAAAACCCAGTCAACCAATCATGCTGTCCTTTGCTTTATAAGGCAGGTTTAATCAGACACAATCCTAACGATATCTTTCCGAATGTTACTTATGTGGAATATTCCACAATTAGATCTTCCAAATAATAGGCCAAGAAACACTTTTAGAGCTTTGTAAATTGCTTCTGTCACCCAGACTAATTTATTTGTACAGGAAAGCCCTTTCAGTGTTGGTCTTCAACAACAAAGTGGCTAGAACACATCACTGAAGCCCTTGGTGTAAAGTTTGTGCCATGACACTGGATTATATCGCTGTACAGCTATCATTCAGCTCTGATATTTGTCATGGATCATTAGCCAGGTGCTAAGGAGACAAATGGCAGCATTTGCAACTTGACAGCTTGCACTGTTTTTAAACCAAGAGCTTATTTTATCAACAAAGTACAAATAGTTCTACCTTCTTGATTCACATTCTGCATGTTCATTGCAATTCTATAAAGACATTAAAGTAAAAAGTTTTAGTAGAGAACAAATTACTTCCTTATTCACACTTTTCTCAAAGTTTAAAACACTACTGGGAATTTATCTGTTATATTAGTAATTTCCAGGTGTAATTTACTCTCCTTAAACCTCATATTTTTCCATTTCATTATACTGCTTTTCTGAAACTTAGTATTTTACAGTACAAATATTTTAAAGGAGTAGCCACTGCAAATTTTCAGTGGCTATTTTACTTCAAAGGATTGTATGATAAACACAGGTCAATGCCCTCTGCTAAGTCTTCTCTTTTTGCACCCACAGCAAAAGAATCAAGTTAAACAGGTTGGAAGATGCAAAATTAGATTGGTTTTATGACGTTCTGAGGCATTGTGTCCACTCCCTGTAGCTTTACACTGTCCTATCACAGTAAAAGAGCACCAACTACTAAAGGATATGGGAATTTGCCTAAATCATTTGGATGTTTTAGAGCTGGGAAAGAGCTCATCTATGTAGTTTAGATATGTCATTTTTTTATACTTAATAACATTTTCAGATATGTTTTTACAATATATTATGCTAGGAGACAAGAGAGACATGTCTCCTCTCTCTTCAAGTGAATATAGCAAGGTTTAAAAAACAGCCAAGCAAACACCAAGTATTTCATCATGGTTATGGTTGCAAGCAGTTAGCCAGAGTAAACCAAAATATTTTTAAGCAGTTAATGCAATTGATTACTTAGAATGAGCAGACAGTAAATAATTACTTCAGTTCCAAATGTAAACATGATGATAACAATTAACTCTGGTAAGCAATAAATTTTTCTTCTCACTACAGGTCCAATGGAATAAAGAATCTTTAAAATTAAATCAAACTCATAAGGCATTTAGAACTCTGATGCTTCCAAGGGCCAGACTATAACAATACAACACATGAAAATATACGGGTTAAGAACAATTTCAATTATTTGAAATTTTAATTGTACTTCTCAGGTTATTGTATAACCTTGGAAATAAAGAGGTGGATTTGAATAATTGGTTCAAGTTAGCCTATGTGTTTGTAACAAGCTCAACAGCTTTCCTTTGAATAGCCTGAGATTCCTTAGTTAAAAACAGGCAAATATGGTCACTAACAAGCTGGAATAATGCTCTACTCAATCAAGCCTGAAAATTAACCTCTGTTTGAGCAAGGGTTAGTTATTACAAGTTTAGGCACACAGGAGTTGCCCATTAGTTATGAAAGATTGCCAATTTTCTAATGTATATTCTGCTGTTTTGTCTGTATTCCTCATGGTAAACAATATATGAAACAACAAATAAATAGGAAGGCTGACATAAATGTACCACAATGAACTTAAAGTAAAAAAGCTCCAGGATAACACAGTCCTGAAATCAGACATAAGGTGTGATTAACATAAAACCGATGAGCACATAACATCTGTACACACGATATCTGTCTTTGATGTTTCCCTTGAGTTAGAATTGGGCACAACAGAAACACTTAATACATTACTGCTAAACTTGAGACCATATGAACTTGGAAAGCATTCTAACAAAGAAGCAAGCCTATCCCAAAAAGGGATCCGGTCTTCCCTCTTAATTAAGAGGGGACTGGAAATTTTATGTGATGATGTAAACGCAATCTTTGCATCAATAGCAAAAGAAATTAAACTTTTGTAAAAGAAGAGTTTTAGACAAAAAGTGTCAGAAAACATAGAAGACAAACAAAAAGCACTGACTTAAAAGAACATCACTTAGAGCTCACGAGAATAGAAACAAAGTACAAATGATCAAGAATAAGCAGGATTGGCCTTTGAAAGGTAGTTAAGATAATTTCCAAAGATTAACTATTCTGATATCCTTACAGAACTAAAAATAGATATCTATCTGATCCATGGTATAGGCTTTGAAAGGTTATGATGGCAGATGTAATCCTCTGAATGGAAGGAGTTTTAAGGGATGTTTCCTACTTTTAAAGCAAGAAAAATAGATCAGTATTTTCCCCTCCCTACGTGTATATGTTATATAGCTCAGTATAACAGAAATTTCTAGTTTAACTAAATATTACATGAAATGGCATTTAATTTTGTTCTGAATCTACCATCTACTACTTTATATGAGGACACCTGCTCTTACAAGAAAAGGAAATGTTTCTTCTCTGTGTCATAGTAATTACTTTTTCCTTTTCTCATATTCTCAGTCATGCCTTTTAACACAGATCATGATGGCACTCAACTGAGACCTTTCTCCCCCGTGATAACTGGTCATCAGTTTTTATCCTGTGCTTCCTCTTATTTATTCAGTCATTTGTCCACTTGACTTCTCTGATCTCAGCTAAGTGACAGATTAGCTAGAGATTCTTTGGTGAGGGACTCCACAGAATATATTTTTACACTCAAAACATACTTCTTCAGCTGGATCTTCCAAGTCCATTTCCTTGCTGATAACTCAAAGAATGTAAACGGCTTTGAATAGTGACTTCGCTTTTCAATTTTTGCTGACTCTTCCTTTCTACTGTGCTTACCTCCATGTCCTAATTCTCCTTATTTGGCCAGTACAGACACTGGACTTAATGAATTCTAGTTCCCAAGATACCTTTAAAGCCTCACAAAGATTGCATGACACACTAACCACCGTTAGTCATTGTCTCTCACACTTCTTCAGCAGCAGGTTATATACTATTCAATAGCTCAGCTCTTGCTATTCTTAATTTCTTTTTGAATTTATGGATTAATACCACTTCAACACAACAACGTAGCTAAATAAATTTGTACTTACATTATTAGGAACACAACAAGTACCAGAAAAAAGCGACACCTAGGGACCACCTGAATCAATAATACATGGTAAAGAGCATAAAAACCACGGCAATAAAGGAGTGATTCATCTCTGGTATAATCTCTGTGTGCATTGATGGTGCAGCAATTCCTGAGATGGAAGATGCATTCAGATCACGATTTTATAGGTGAACTTATCTTGTATATGCTTGCCTAAACTCTTTTGAATTTTTCTATTTTTTCTGACAGAATATAGTTTGAAATGGGTTCTACAATAGTCATGCATTGCATTATATAACCCCAAACAACACATTGTTTTAAGATTCTGCCTGCTAAATGACAGTCAATGAAATTAATGAAAGAAATAATGAATAATCTTTGTCCCGTTCAAAAAAGTTACAATAGTAACTTTTTATAGAAAATGCAAGCATGAAAGTCTAATTTTCCACCCCCCCCCCTTTTGTGGAGATACTAAATAAGCATGAAAACAGTTTACACCTCCTTGCTTTGATGTGACACTGCACAAGGAATTTCACAATGAAAAATTAAATTCTAGATAAGGAGATATGAATTTACAGGTTAACACTACTTATAAGAAATAACTACAACTTTTAAAACCATGCTGACGTAAGTTACAACTCTTTCCACATTGATATACTTAGGAATACATTTTATTGTTTCCATTTCTTTAAGTCAGTATAACAGTAAATTGTTCAAATCCAGAATTAGGATTAATAAATTCTGAGGGGTAGAATACACACGTACAAAGAGATTTTAAAGAACTGAATAGCTTTCTTTACTAGCACACAAGCTTTTCTTTTCAATATTTCGAAGATTTTGACTTAGTTCAATAAATATAACAAGTTTGTCTGCAGTGAGATTGTATGAAAAAAGAAAGTTTTACTCATATGCTGAATGCTAGATGTCAAAAACAACACACAGGATTTTCTGGAATGCTGAAAACTTCCTCATGTTCTAAAATGCTCAGACCTATTTACATGTTTAGAGAGAAAGACTAGAAAAAAGCCCATTTGCATGCAGCATGGCCATCCAATGATTTTTAGATCGTAAGTAATTATTGTTATCAGGCTTGGCATTCAGGACAATCTGATAGGCTCCGATAAGATTGTTATTATCAAGCAGAAGAAATCTGATAATTTGGATGTTGGATTATCATATATAAACATAAGAAGCCTTTCACAGCATTATCTACTTCAGATGTCCAGTTCTAGAACAATTTGTCCCAATAAGAAACTTCCTTAAGTTGCACCTCATTACCTGAAGACCTGTGACTTTCTGCGAACTTAAAATAGCAGGGATTATTGACTAGAGATGATGTAAATTCTCCATTTACTGCATATAATGATGAACAATTAGCAAAGAAACCCCTGGAAAAAAGCCACAAAAGAATGAAGGTTAAGCACGCAGCTTAGAAAGATATAGATTTAATGATTAGTTCTTACCGGTTATTGTAATATACTTAATTGATCATATCCAATACAAAATAATCCTTTCACTATTTCTGGATTGCTTTATGTAGACTGCCAACACAAAATATTTTTTGAATAGCCAGATGAATCCAATTCTTCCTAACATTAGTAAGAATAAAACTGCTGAAACACATGGAAGATGGCAATAGCTGTAAAGTACAAAATCCAAAATGCATACCTTCAATGCTTTGCCTGCTAGAGCCACTGTCTTTCAGAGTTAAGGTCTGAATATGTCATGACGTTTTTGAGTCATTGCTGTTCTTGTATACAATGTAAAGGAATCTGAATGGTTTTAAGCCAAATATACTTCTGCTTTTTATATCTCATTTTGTTTACCAGTATTGTCTTTGCAGCTTTTATGTAAAGATTCTGAAAAAACTAATCGTCCTTGGTATATGTTATCATTAAACAAACTTCACTGATCAGAACAGACTTATGTGGCTTGCAACAGCATCTTCTGAAGCCTTTTTGAAGGGAAATCTGCAGTATCTGAAGGGAAAAACATGTCTGTAATTTTAGGAAAAAAAATACCTTTTAGATGATCTGTAAAATACCAAACCAAAATAGTACACTGACTTTTATATCATTCAATTACATCTTCAGTTTTCTATAGGTAAAGTTAAAATAAAAACTCAGCTGTCACCTCAAAATTCAAGTATTTTTAAAGAAGGAGAAATGTTCTAAACCTTCAAAAAAAAAAGTTAATCTGGTTTGTATAATTTAGTATGTAGCTCCAGTGAGGCCTCTCAAAAACAAATGTATAAATAAGAGTCATCATGGAAAAATGTAAGTTAATATCCCTGAGAAGGAAATATTTTCAGTGTTTATATTCAGTAAAAGCATCATATTGCAAGATGAAAGTCTACAGGTAATGACAGACAGCAGATTCAACATCTGTTTGCAATGTAATATGCCTCCAAAAACCAGTAAAAAGATTATTTCAAACTGCCTATCACAAATCAAAGAGTATTCTCTAAAATAAATGTAGAAATTTTGGGCAGTATGTGTTAAGACAAACATGGAAAAAGTAGAGGGAGTTTGGAGGAAAAAGCAGATAATGCTGGAAAAATATCCAGGTTTTTCCTTTTTATTTTATTTTTTTTGAGAGGATTAGAGAAGGTTAAGAAAAAAAAAAGAAAAATGTAAAACAACACAAGCAACTTGTTTGGGTGAGCAATGACTAAGCATGAATAATATATCAGGCATAACATATCTTTAGGCTACTAATTTCCAAGTGGGAATGGATTACTTAGTGTGGTACACATTGAGTAGCTAGAAACAGCAGCATTACGTTATGACAAAGAAAATGCAGGCTATATAGAGAGAAAAGCTTACTGACAGGAAAATATGTTACATCCCAAGAGAAGCAATAGGAATTAAACATCAAGAAATTCTAAGACTGTTCAACTCCAGTGAATTAAAAATCATATTACATAAGAGATTCACCTGAGGATACATATGTACCAAAATCATACTAACTTTGACTAAAGTACAACAGATCCAGTAGAAAGGTATCTTGTTCGCAGTTGTCTCGCTTGTTACAGTACTTGGGAAGGGAGTACTCCCAGGACCACTTTACAGTCACAAATGTTACCCCAACACATACAATCCTAAGGCCAGTAGTAATTCAATGGTCAAGTTTAGAAGGGGCACCTGGACATTTTCTGGTCCAACCTTTTATTAAAAGCAAGGCCACTGTATATCAAATTGCTCTTATATCCTGTCACATCCACTGAAGTTCTGAATATACTCAAGGATGTAGATTCCACCATCTCTTTTGCCAGTTACTTTCAGTTCCTGTCTGCTATCACAATGACTTACTTTCTCCCCAATACCTATCCAGAATTTACATGTTGCAGCATGTGTCCCTTGCCTCTTTTTGCAAGCGTACAGTGAAAGGACAAGAATCTTTTATTTTTTCCTCCTCCATAACTTCCCATTAAGTAGTTGAAGATGGGAACTCCACAGCTTTTTCTGTTTCAAAGACAGATAACCCCAGATCAAGATCTCATTGCATATAAGGTGACCTCAAAGGACTCTAACCCCCTATTTGCAGTCAAGCGTCCAATTGTCCATGCACATCAAATGAAGAAGATCCACTTCCAAAACACAGACTGCTCCACCATACCCTGACATAGGGTATAATTAAAGACACAGAATTCTACATTTCTACCCACATCAGGAAGAAAACTGCACCATTATGAAAGTGAAAATATTTTCAGCTTAGAGAAGTAAAAGCTTTAATTCAAGAATTATTTAAACAATCATTCTGACAGAACCCAGTGATTAAAATAATCCAGTTAAGGGCCCACATACTCAGCTGTTTTGTAGGTATTTAGCAAATTGAAAGAGGCAGTAGTAGATGTCAAACTGGTGCATTATGAACTTACTATTGAATTTAATATTTTGGCCTGCCCAATGCATTGGCAAGACAAGTTAATTGCACAGCTACCAGAGGATAACAGAATAAGGTTAACATGGGATACTATGGAGGTATTTATTTATTCCAGTAGAGTAATTTTACACTAATAATGTGGTGACTACATGGTAATGTATTTTATTTCATAATAATACTGAATTAATGTATGACTCCACAAAATCTAGTATGTGCAATCAAGATCCAACAGCGGTTTGCTGGAACATTTTACCATCGACTTCATATTTCACCCATACACATAGAAGCATTCATACACAATTCAGTGTATTATGAACAAATTCCCTTCTTTGTGACCATCCAGAATTTCAGAAAGAGCAGAAGATGTACTGACACTTTCTTATTAGCTTTTGAGCAAAAAGTAGTTTTGCTTTTAGGTTTGATCAGGATGAACTTGGCATCATTCTTCATGTCTTGCCTGGTTCGAAGACAAGCTGGATGATTGTGATTTATCACAGAAGTCACTTATTTTTGATGGTTTTCTTCCCTAATTGGTTGCCCCTGTGCAATGTGCTTAAACATGTAACATGAACTATCCTACTTTCCTGCTTTTTTTCAGTAAGAAAAATACATTCTTTTTCTATTAACAGATTATGTGATCACACTGCAGAAACAGACAAGCAGATGATCAGACAAAAGATGTAGAAGAGTTATGAAAACTTTGGATGTGTGGAGAAGGCCTCTGATTTTCTTGAAAAGAATGAGGATAACCTATAGAGAGCCCTGGGTAACTGACCTATATGGTAACCTCTGAAAAAAACCCTCAAGGCAACAACCATAACTTGTAATTTTACTGAATTATTTGTTTTTTTCTTTATTAAAGCCTACTGATAAAACATCACCTATTACTGAAAACATACATCAAAAGCTATTATCTCCCCTATGCAGAGTTAAGCCATATCTCATAAGAAATCCTAAGTATCCATAACAGATTGATTTAATTTCAAAAATAACATTGTTAGTATTTTTATATATGTTTTGAAGATATTGTTAATCAGGTCTTTGGAAAAAACATCCTAGTATTTTTCTTTCCTTTTCTTAAGTGAATTGCATGCTATTTAAATGAGTTTAATTATTAGCTATAACTCTTTTTTCATGCCACCTTCACAGATAAAATGATCTAAACCTTCCCCCCCCCTCCCCCCCCCGAATAACAGAGAGAACATTTGCTTTAAAAATATAATTCTGATATTCTCTTTAGAGGCCACTGTTCAGCACTACATATCTTTTCCATAGGGAAAAACACAATGGTGCTTAGGGACATCAGTCAATCTTTACTAAACTGGCTGGAACGTTAAGAAAAGAGGTTATTTATATTGACAAAATCCCCTTATCTGACTAGATTACATGAAGTGAGAAGAGATTGGCTGCTGGAGGCGGGGGGGGGAAGGGAAAGGAAATCAGAACCAAAACCCTGCTGTTCTAGATGCAGTCAGGGGAGTGGAAGTTGGCTTTGCTAGAGATGTGGCTAATGATTAGCTCTTGAAAAAACTCAGATTATTCAACATCACTAGTATTGTGTAGAATAAGTACTCCAATGCCTTTGGTAAATACTTGGTTTCTCAAGGAAGCTTCATGACTGTAATCCTTTTGGGAACATTTATTCAGCAATAATTACTTAATTATATAATTAACTTCTTACTGGTTTTAAAATGCAATGGAAGAAGGCACTTGTATACACTATTAAACCAAACTACTATGGGAGTGACAAACCTTTTGAGCAACCCTGTACACAGATAAAAATCTCCACAATTCAAATGGTGTAACATCGTATTTCTGATACAGATAGCGACATTTTAGTTTGCCTGCACGTTTTTCCTCAAGCAGCTTTAGCCTTCAGTTGCCATCTATTAATACACTGCTGCCATGCATGGAGCATTTTAACTGAAGTAGCCTAGATTAAGAAAAAAGATCAGGAGAAAAACTTATCCCAAAATATCAGTTCACATCCACACTTTTACACTTTTATTTTTAAATTGGGTTGTTTTGTTTTTCTTTTAATGGATTATTGCCATTACAAGTATTTTAAGCAGGGATTATTTGTAGACTATGCATGTCACACTATGGCTTACATGGTGGTGTCTTACTGGTTCATACCTGGAATTTGTGCCACTGTAACACAAAAAATACCACATTGGCATGCAGTGTTGTGCTTCAAGTCTCACTGCATTTGGACTGAGCAATAAAACACCCACCTTTAAAGAACTAGCTTTTCTCTACTACCTGACAGGAGCCATTGAAGTTATTTAAACACCAAGACTCACAATAGGTGTTGAATTTGACAATTTACTTTTCAGATCTCTACCGATCAGCTGGTAAGCTTACTATCTTTGAATTTAACATCTTTGAATTTTAACAACCTTCCATTTCACCAGATAAGCATTGCATGAAGCTTGCCATAAATGTGCCCTATTTTGGGTTCACATATCTGGGTGTCTGGTCATAAAAAAAAGAGTGAGTGCTTTGTTCCTAAATGCTACTCAAAAAAAACCCAAAGAAACCCAGCATATATAAAAAACACAAATTCATTTTTGAACAACACTATGAATAGAGGTTAGAAAAGGTCTGGTGTAATAGAATAGAAATGCATTGGTTGTCATGGTGAATAAAGCTGTATAGTAAACCAAACATGCTTCATTTTGTTTAAACTGTTATTCAGATATCCATGAAAATACTTTCTTGTTTGGAAGAAAAATATGAGTAGACCATGAAACATTTATTTTGTTGACATGAGAACATATATAATGTAAGTATCTTTTATCCTAAGGGAAAATATTTATCATTATAGTATTAAAACAGAGGTAGAATGCCACCAAAAAAAACTGCTGGATCAGTAAGTTAACTAAAGCTAAATACAGCACACAGTGTCTCATATATCCTAGGTAACATATTAAGCCTGGAGCCATAATAGCTTGCCATTCAAATTCTGAGTAGAAAGCATCAATTGAACCATTTGTCTGATAGATCTTTTGAAAAAATACTATTAGAAGAAAATACCATTTTCTTTTCCAGCTATCTGATCTATGAATTAATTTACAGAAGATAATTTAATGCGAGTGACACTACATAAGCAGAAGGATCCATCACGTAACTGCATTTCATATGCCTATAGGAGAGATAAAGTATTTTCACATTCTTGATTCTATGCTAAGATGTTTCTTGCTGCCATTCTAATCTCTACCTTTTAGTTCAGAATGTGCAACAATAGAAATATTTCAATCAGTTCTAACTACCAAACTACTTTTTAAATCACTTCAGTGCTACAAGAATATAATAGAATCATCGAATAGTTTGGGCTGGAAAGGACCTTAAAGATAACCTAGTTCCAATCCTCCTGCCAAGGCAGGGACACCTTCCCTAGAGTAGGTGTTTCAACATCCTGTCCAACCTGGAGTTAAAGCACTTGAATATCTTATGTTCTGCACAGTTTTGCAGTTCAACTTTATGTCTTTGTGGTCAACAGTACCTACAGCATAAATTTCTTTCCCTTATTTTTTTTTTAGCTGCTACTGCCAAGACAAGAATGTATCAGTTAGTGACATGCCAAGTGTATTTGGCAAAATACTGAATGTTGTCAAATATTTACTTACGTATTCTATAAGTAGAATATGCCACCATATGACAGCTATAATACTGATGCTAATTTTTATTTTATACTCTAACCAGAACTTGACTTTATAAGACTATTAATTCACATTCAGGTAGTTACTGTAACTATAGAGAATGTTCCAGCTCCTAGTGAAAAGCAATACCTTGCAAGTGACTGAATAAACAATTGTAGTCTGTGTTTCGTGCAAGATTTTGGATCGTAATAGGAAATAATTATAAATGAATTACTTAAACCAAAAACTTCTAGAAGGAAAGAGCACAATATTCTGAACCAACAACCCCCATTATCTGGCAATATTAATTATGACTAATGTTGTAGGAGTGCATTAAGATGAAAAACTAGCAAAGAGCAAAGGTGTTATCAAAGAAGATTACTAACAGGAGATATGCAGGCGCTTGTCCAGTGAAGTATGCAACATTAAGTAGCAAAAGTAATTTCATTGGTTGAAGAAACTTTTGATTATAAAGCCAGAAATATAAAATGAGAACAGCAGTCAGATGATCAACCAGATAGGAGAAAATAACACTTCAGCAAACACTTTTTATGCAGAGGAGATCATAAAAGTAATCATGGCATGAAAAAGAAGTAGGAATTACAGCTAAATCCAAGATTTACACTAGGAGTCTACGATGTTTCTCCCTCTAACTTCTGCAGATTCAGCCCCACAATATTGGATTATAACATCTTTCAAATACATTTAAATCCCTTTCCTCAAAAAACAAAAAACCAAAAAACAACAAACTCCCCAAAAACCCAAACCCAAGAAACCCCCACACCCCCCTCCCCCCAAAACCCAAACAAGCAACTAGAAGCCCATAACAACAAAGAAAACTCAAACCAGAGATTCCTCTGCCTCCATCACCTGCTTTATGCCCTTTTGAGAAGAAACAACCACTCAAACTGTGTGGGAAACATTTTTCAATGAAATGTTGCATTCTTAAGATTGAAGAGGCCATGACTAAGTTTTATACTATATGAAATTTTCTCAGCCCCTTTTTTATTTAATTGCTAGAATTTTCAAGCAGGCTAAGAGTTAAAAAATTCCAAGCTATCATCTTTTAGCATGGGCACATGAAGTAAACAGTTTTCTCTGATATTTTGGATGATTTGTTTGAAGCAGTAAGTTAGATTCCTGCTTACTGTCTTGCATCATCCCAGTGGTTTCTGAACCACGGATAGTAGAAGGAAGAAACAGGAAAAAAAGATTGTTTTATAAGAAAGTAGATAAAACATAGGTACATGTTGGATTTGAGACAAAAGACAAGGCAACATTTTCATGGTAGCTTCTGATCTTCACATCATTCTGAACTATTTGTAAAGAAGCTGCTGAACAAACACTACCATTCCACCTTTTTCTCAGAGCAGCACCAGAGTACCTCATTGGATTCTCAGATGTTCTGCTCACAAACACATCCAGATCTGCAATCCAGCACCACGACTTAAAGAGTCTGCCTATGACTTATTAAAATACCATTCTGCTACTACCCTAATTTCCTTTGATAGAAAAGGTAAAAAAAAAAAAAAAAAAAAAAAATGCCATGCAGATTCATTCTGGATATTTCAAACACATGTCTGTATATTTGTATGTTCTAAATTTAAGGACTATTTTAAGCAATTTAAAGCAATGGCAGAGAGAATGAAAACCTTTAAGGTGTTATTTTTTCCAGTTACACTAAGTTCCAAATGAAAGTGATACTCATTTCTGGGTATAAAGTAGAGAAACAGTTTCTTGCAGGGTGAAGTTTTGACTGCCCAATCCCCAAATATCTGATTTCTAATCGTTATGTAAAAACAAGTCTTACATGCAGAGCTTTTTTATTTTTTGTAGCTAAGTAGTTAAAAGTCAATTAAGTCTTACTATGTCCTGTCAGTTACACTTAATGCAAAACATTCTAACACATATCAACCAAAATTCTACCCCTTTTAAGAAGCACTGCTTCAGTCAAAGTGCTTTTCTCAGCCCTGCTGAGTGAAGGATGCTTCTGAGAAATTATCATCTTTGTAATCCCATAATCCTACCAAATGGGAAGACATCACTTAGTAGGTTATAAGCAGAGCTTATTGATACACAGCATGCTCTGGCCACCTTCAGCGATAGTTTAGAAACTACAGAACTGAGAGGAATAAAGTTGCTGTACAACCTTGACAACAGATGCACATTAACATAGATTCATCTACAGAGTACTTTTTAGTGATGAGGTATTATTTTTCACATTGAAACTTTGACAGCTCATATTTAAAAGAACTTGCCCCCCACTTCCGCCCCCCAGCAGGAGTCTACACTCTGTACTAAAATTGCCAGTTCCTGGATAGCATACAGGACACAAAATACAGAAATAAGATAACTAGACTAGACGCTTGAAGGCACAATGCACAAAGATAACAGATTAGTTAACTAAGAATTCTCCTCTGCAGAATCTCCTTCTATTCAGCAAACAATTGTGTTTTCTTCATCAGAAACAAACCACTATTCTACCCATGAGATAATTTACAGCTTCTGCTAAATGTTAACTCACCAAGATAACTGCTAGCAAAGACTGAAGAGCATCTTCAAGAACAGATGCCATGCAATGGAAGTGAGGTCAGCAAACAGGAGGAGGGCGAGATGAGCAGAAACAATGCAGAATTGTTTAAGAGTAAATTAAAATTAAAGTTTATTGAAATGAAAGTTATTTGAACAAAATAGGATAATAAGGATGCCGTCACTCTTACACAGTATAGTGTTGAGGGCTGAATTGCAACAATTCCATGAAGGAATGCAATAGCTACATTAGGGTAAAGGTTTGAGATTTTACAGTAATATAACCTTGATATTAGATTGGTCAGTTGATAAAGTTAATCTTTTTTGACAGGAAAGTTTTGATTGTTATTAGTGTTTTGTCAGGTATCTCATCTTTCTATCTTTCCCTAATGCATGAAAACTTATACACCAAGTTGCTAAAGTAGACAGCAATTTACTGGGAGCAAACGCACACCACTGGTACCATGTAGTAGAGATCACGGCATGCTGTGTGTTTGTAATCATCCTACAGAACACTCAACTGTGGTAAAGCTCAAAGGGTGTATACCAAGCACAGGTGCTCCAAGAATCTGTGATAACAATGATCAACTGTAGCTGGCAACAGTGGTTACACTAGAGAGAACTGGGGAGATGGAGGAATGAATCCCTTAATGGGGACACAGTAAAGGCTTTTAAAGGCTTATCCTTAAAACTTGACCCAAGAGAAACAGTTTTGAAGTCTAGTAATCAGGTTTTTTTTTTCTGGTTCATGGGAATAATGCAACCAAATATGTGGTGGGTTTTCTGGTTGCTTTTTACTGTTTGTTTGGGGGTT
>NW_009936568.1:41098-63355 GCF_000696875.1 Nestor notabilis
TGGGGGGGGGGGTGGGGGTGTGGTATGGTTTTTTTTGTTTGTTTATTTGTTTGGGTTTTTTTTTGTTTTCTGAGGGTTTTTTTAATATCTTGAGAAAAATGAGATAGTCCAAAGAAACTATCTCCACAAGCCTGTACTACAGCTTCCATTTAAGTACAGCATAGAAATAATATAAATTTTACTTAAAAACTTTGCCAAAAATAGTCATTGCACTGATAAACTACAGATGAGGATACATTCTTCAGCAAGACAATAACAAGGATATCTCTGGGCTACTACTAAGGCCTATAAGTTCATACAAGGCCAATAAAAAAACAACCGTGAAAACCAAACCAAGCCTACTTCCCACAGATCAAATATCTGCTAAAGAAGATATTTAGCCTTCACATCAGTGCAATGAAAAACAACATATGTATAAAAAAAAGATATGAATACCAGTACAAGTCACATGTAGCTATGGGTGGTACAAATATAGCAGTATCACAGTTATTCAGGACTTCTGAAAGCAAAGCTCTGGGCTTTGCATTTACAACTGAATTACAACTATAGAGCCTAATTTTTTAAGATTTTTTCGATGAGCAAAATGAACAAAATGCTTAGTTTCTTATACATTTACAATGCAGGGAAGGGTAGTAAGTGCACAGGACTCAGGAACCTATTCCCATTCAGTGTCTACTTCTTTATTTGTGCCAAATTTTTTTCCTACAAAAAAGGGGGGGGGGGGGGAAGAGAGAGAAAAGATATTCCCTAGAATGCAACCATTTTAACAACTTTAGCTCTATGTTTACATGCAACTGGCACCAACCTACAATTTGGTGTAACCAAGATGCTCTGAACACTGCTTCTAAACAGAAGCCAAGGACAAAAAAACCCAACAGTTCTTAATAACCAGTACAAAAATTTCGCAAAATATTTTGCTTGAGCTCTCTTACCTCTCCAGCAGATTGAGTATCTTCCAGGAAGGCAAATCTGACTACATACAGCTTTTGTTAAGCAAGACTTTCTCCTCCATTGTATCTTTTTCCTTCTTATTACAAAATAACCTTCAGCTTTTCTTTTTCTTTGTTCGTTTTTTTTGTTTCCTTCTTTACTGTACCTCCTGAATGCTCTAGACTAAGTGAAGTTTTTTTGGCTTGTTTTCTAAAAAGCCTAGCACCATCCCACTTCTCAGTAAGGAGGAACTAATACTTAACTGGAGCCACCTGCTTGATTTCTCAGACTGAGCTATCCTCTGATACTATTCAGGTGTGTGAAACCCAATGCAAAATACTTTCAGTCTGGAATATCAGCTGTTATTGCAATAGTAAATATCCCTTTTTAAATAAAATAAGTGATTCACGAGGTAAGAAGCAAAATATTGTCCTTTCAGTTTTCTGTATGAATGAAATGATCAAGGAAGGACTTACTATTCTTCACAGGCATTCTCTAAACATTGCCTAACAACTTTCCTGAATGTAACCTTTAGCTATGACAATGAAAAGTTAAAGCCAAACATGCATTTATCTTTCATAGAAAGTGAAATGACATGGCATAGAGACACCTGTTTTCCCTTCCTCACTGTCAAAAATAGGCAGCCAAAAAACCCCACAAGACAAAATAAACAAAAAACTCAACCAAACAAACCTTCTACAAAAATGCACTGACTGACAGTGAAACCAGCTCAGTGCTTCAAGCTGAACTCTGTCTTACGGAAGCCTTGGTGCAGGTACAAGAAAAAAAACGGTATCACTGAGCTGTGTTTCTTTCAGTGTAATTGTTAGCTATGTAATCATCTCAGTATTTCTGGAGTTATTTCACACCTCTTCTATAATCTCTTCAAAGCAAATGAGATCTGAATATCTCTTAATTTCTCCAAAAAAGCATTATTCTAGAGAGAATGACATATTCCAAGTAAAGCCCAGTAACTCTAATTGGTCTGAGTACAAAGAATTACTCTGAATCCTATCTGTAATCTCTATACAACATTCTTTTCAAAGATTTATGGTCTGAACACACACAAAGTATAATCAGTTCAGAGCTGGGAGAAGAAATGTAATAAATGTGTTTCAGGTTCATTTTGCTTGCTTATTCCACTCTTGAATGTCGATAAAAAGACAATTTGAGTGAGCTGTTCAAATTTGGTCTATTGTTTGTCTATCCTAAAATGAAAATCATTCCTGATATCATTAAAATAATTTTATATGTATGTTTCATTGCATTCTTCCAATATCATATAGTCATCATCCAAAATCTGAGCTGTTTTTGTTAAACATAGCCGTATATATGTATATGAAAACATAGTCATATATAGTTAAATTCGCAACTCCTTGCAATAAAACTTTCACTTGTTTCTTAAAATTGGAAGCCCTTCAAGTGCCTGTGCTGTTTGCTTAATTTATCTTTTTTACAATAAAGTTAATTTAATCCTCCAATCTATTATCATGCATTTATATCACTGAATTTTAATTGAAATCAACATCATAATTCATAAAAACAATACATTAATTGCAAACATACAGATGAACAAATGTAATTTGAAATTGCTAAAAATGTAAAAAAAAAAAGAATAATTGATCTTTTGTCTAGCAAGAACAGTGAAGAATTCTACAAAATATGGTATATATATTGAAAATTAAATGTGTTGCAGAAAATTACTATTTTGTAAATGCAGAACAAATACTGAACTCTCTTGAACTGTGACTATTATTTGGCCCAACCTTTTTCACCATCCAGATGACAATCAAAAAGAAAAAAAAAAAAAGCTTAGAATCATTTTTACATAATTTTTGCCTAATCAAGCAATGAGAATTCTGGTTTTGTTTTTTCTTTATGCAGAAAAGTCTTGCCTAGGCTGGCAAAAATAAGACCAAGGTAAGAGAAAAATCCTCTCCTTCTTAGAGCCAAATCAGTAATTATTTAGATTGGATCTGCAATGCCCATTGTACCTGATTCATATTAAGTGGAAGACTGCATCCCTTGTCATTAATTTGGCTAATTACTTACATAATCCCTGGTATTACTTATACAATTATTGGTATTGTACTCTCTCTTTACATCTCCACTACAGTGTCCTCCTAACCAGGCAAGTACTTCGTGTTTGGCTCGAAGCAGACTATCACCATTCAGAAATACCATGGCTCACATTCCCCAAAATGCTTGGCATGTAACAACATTGCAACCAAATTTTCCATAGGAGAAAACATGCTGTGGGGAAGAATTGTAAAGCTGCTACTCCATGCTGACTAGCTGGGAGATGCTGAATCTCAATTCATGTTCCATGGAAACGTCTCTCCTTTGAAGAGTTGGTCTCAATTGTGATGTTAAGAAGCTGAAAATAAAATGCAGAGTTCTCTTGAAAATCTGGTCTAACCTTTCCATTTTGAGGATCTTGGACTTTCTTTTTAAAGAGACATTCAACCAAGTAATATTTTCAGGTTTTGCCTGTAGAAGATAAGTTCTGACAATGACCGTTCTCCCCCAGAGTAGTAGGACTCCATTGTACCAAAGGATTGGCCTTCATGGCAGCCTAACGCCAAATTTTCCCCCAGTCATCAGCTCTCAAGACATGCATATTGTATTTTCTGTAACTAAAGAAATCTGCATTAAGTGCCAAACTAGACTCTGCCAATGTCAATCAGCATGTCTGCTAAATTCAATAGGTAAATCAATTTAGCAGATGAGAATTTATCCCATAAAGTGGGAAGGGTGATGAATCAGATCTAATGCATTTTGCACATCTAAGATGTCCATTTTCGCACTGTCAGTAAAATTTTCAATTTGGGAGGTAAGAGTACAGTTTAAAATAATTGTAATTTCAGAAAGAAAGTCTTTTGCTCAGTTTGTCTGTATATCATTAATGTAAAACTTATACAAACATCAAGTATCATACAAAAAATTAAATTCACCAAACTAATGTGCAGAGGCATCTCCGTTTTAATTGGGCTTTCCATTCTAATTAGACACTATTTTAGTGATATCTTTCAACATACATAAATATATTAAGAATATACCTATTGTGTTGATACTTCATATCAGAAACTTTGTATTCATTTTCATTCTTAAAACAGTATTTTTAAGCAATAATTTCTAACAAAAAACCTACAGAAATGGAACATGGATTTTTTTTCAATGTTAAGAATAATAGCTTAATTAACTCAGAAGGGCTTAATGATACATCGAAGCAACAGATGAGTATTCTTAAGTAATAATGTTATCAATAATAATTATTCTTATATAACAATGCATTTATTTTTATTATTAGCTTGACTTTCAGAGATATTGAGCAGCACAGTAGATTAATACTGACGCTGAAAGTAACTAATAGCTTCCAAAATGAGGCTATTGAAATCCTAAGCTCAGCTAAGGAATACCCACTGTTAACCTCTTACAGGGTAATGGCTATGACAGTACAGAAGTTCTCCTTATGTAAGTATTCAATTGCAGACATTCTGTTGTCCAGATTCATTTTATCAATAACCTTAAATAACCAGTCTCTGAAAAAAGTGTCCAATTTTGACACATGATCTTTTTTATACAATCCTTCAGCAGCTCAGAAGAAATCAACAGCACAATCACATGCAATACAGTTATTACAAAAACCTTGAACATTTTCTTTTAATTCATTATCTAGGGAAAGCAGAATCACATATTTGAGGCAAATCACTGCAGAAGTTGATACTTTATAGCCATTATCATATTTAAAACATAATCAGCAACAACACAAAAGCTTTGTATTGATTCAGAATTCAGATTAACAAATTAGTATTTGATACTTTCCTCTAAATGTTTGACACTAAAAGAACTCATACATTAACAATGTGAATGTAAGCCTGTTTATATTTTTTTTCTGAGTTGTCCTCACATACGTTAGTTATTGGCAAAATCTACCTACTGGATCTAGCAGTCATATAACCAAATATCAAGAGGAATAATGCAGAACATCCACTCAACATAATCAAGGACAGAAACAGTGGCTATAAATTAGAGCTTTGGTGTTTACTCAGTCTTAATCTCTGTGAATAAAAATTTAGAGAGAAGTCCGACGAAGGAATTGTTCAACCCATTATTAATTTGTTGATGACCTTATTTCAAAAACATACCAAATCTAAAATTAAGATTCTATTGGAATGGAAACAAATAAAAGAATGCAATAAATTGTCATCTATTCATCCATTCAGAATCAGATCTATTTGTTTTTTCGGACAGATGGAAAATTTTATTGCCGTTTGGACTTGTAAAGCTGATTAAGCTCCAGTGAGAAAAATGGAATTTTGTGAGGGAAAGGAAATGTGAAGTCCACAAAGATGTTGTCAATTATACAAGGCAGTTTTGTTTAACTTTGAAAAAAAAGTTGCCAGGAGTCATGTATTCTGTGGGGTTTGCTCTCCAATAGAATAAAAATAGGTTTAATATATTTTGATTTTAAATAATGAGCAAACAAATCTCGGTGTGAAACAACGCTGCAGCAAAGAATTTTGCTATAAATTTACACAGCTACTTGTAGTACAACATTTTAGCTGTGACAGTGCTTGCCCCAGCTGTTAAACTCTGAATGCCTGTTTCCCAAACTAGTGTTGCATGTACCATTTGCAAATACAGTACATCTTCATCAACGTCAAATTCAAAAACAGCCTCCTCAATATATTTCGTACTTTATATTCCAGTGGGCTTTAAATCTTTGCTTAAAGGCTTCTGTCAGTTCTTTTTATTTTGGAATTTAATTTAGTCATGGAAGGTTAATTAGTCTTTAGATTTATAATTAGAGCAGTGAGTCAGCGCTTCCCAATCTGTGGTATGGCTAGTTTTATACTAGAGTCTGAAAAGAAGAGAGTGCAATTCATAATTTTATGCAAATGTCTTATCAAGCTTTAAAGAAATGGAAATGGAAGTCTTTACTGTGTAAGAATCCTATGCCATTAGAAGCACTAGAACGAATACAAAGGAAGAAGAACGTCTCATATCTCATTTCTGGGGAACTATTTACATTAGTGGGGACTTCATTACTTAAGGGAGGGGGAGGCCACGAGCTCTTTAACCAAACTATTGCATATCAGGAGAGGTTGTTTAGACAAACCCCAAATGTTTCACAAGAACACAACAAATTATTCAGGTTTTGGAAATGCATTATAGTAGAGTTTTCCTTCAACTTAAATATTTATGTGCAAGTGATAATGAAGCTTATTTTGCAGGAAATCCTTCTGTAATTTAAGCAGAAATTATTCTACTGTCAGAATTCTTGCTGGAATTGAAATCCAAGATTCAATCAGACCTAGACATCTACCTACCAAGCCTAAAAGAGCAAAATCCTCAGTTGTGTTTCTATTTACTGTGGTCTGGTTTATTTCAGGTCACATTATGAGAGAAATAAGTCCATATGGCTCAGTAAACAATCACATAATCTACAGACAATGGGTTGCTTTGGCTAGCTGTGCAACATATCAAATGGCATGTATTCCTCAACCACAGCAGGCCAGTAAGATTCAGTAAAATTATTACTATCAATTAAATAAAGTTATTCTCTCATCAGATGTAAAGTTATGTAAGCAAAGGGAAATATTTGTACAAAGACAGTTCAGTTTAACACTGTATGGGGGCAAATGTCTTTGGACATTCTATTATTATTAGTGCCTGACAATGTCCAAATTAAAAATACAGAAAAGCCAAATGCAGAAGGATTTGACAGATTTTTGTCACTGTATGCATTATGTATGTGTACAGATTGCATTTTTTTATGTATTGCAGTTTTATAATTCCCTGTATTAAAATTCATGCTGTGTCACTGTCCTTTATCTTGAAGGAAATAAAGATACAGTAAAACTAGTAATCTCACCAGAGTTTAACCAGCTAAGCTGATCACTGTAAGTGACTTCACTTGGAAAGAGATAAGTGCTTTCTTGGGGTGATTTATTTCATTCTCAACTAGTGTCCAAGACACATGTTCATGAATGAACACATTGTTCTCTCCACTGATTATAGTGGGATCCTAGTCTAAATGCCTAATTTTTGGTTGTCTAGAAGACAGGCATCCAGAAAATACAATTTTTTACTCAAAAAATTATTTGGGAACTGACTTTTAACTAGTTTTAATTGACAAAGGCTAAGTGACAATGAGAAAGCACTGAATTAGAAATAGCTACAGACACAACTTTGGAGATTATGGTATTTCAGCTTGTTCAGAAATCCTTTTCATTTCTCTGCTCCTTAAATTCGAAAATAATGAGTCCCTGAGACAAAGAATTTGTTAGAAAGGAAACATTCTCTCATAACAAGAAACTGCCAGCTGGCTTTTAGACATCATATAACATTTCTTTACGTAACTCAATAAGAAATGACAAAAAATCATTAAAAGACAGTTAAACGCTATTGAAAAAAAAATAAAACTTTTTCTGAGACTACTTGAGTAAATCCAGGTGAGAGGAGAGGCCTTATGGCACTAATGCACAAGATGTACCTTGCGTATACGTGTTTGCTTTTGTGTAAAATTCCTAAAGAAAGGAGTAACGACCTGTCCTCAACAAACATAGGTATTTCTTTCACTGACAATTGCAATGATGTTTCCAGCCTGCCTTATCCTACCTATACGAACAACTGATTTAAAGTTTCCATCCAGTCCTGTAGTGTATGGACACCTGCACTTTAACGCCTTGAAGTTTTTTTCTATTCTATGATCCTTACAGAAAGAATTTTTAATAGTAAAAGAACAAAAGAGTATTAGGAGTTGTTCAAAGCTATGGATATGTTTAAGGAGTGAAATATTAATAGCATCTATTGAGAGTCACAACAATTCACAGAATAAATATATTCCTTACAGCGGAAATGTAAATAGAAATTAAAGTATCCTTATTAGTCATTTAGAAACAACTAAAAATGTTGAAAATGCTCCTGTATGAGGAAGTTTTAGTCAGAGTGACGTCTTGCCAACTAATGACAGATTTTGCAACTAAATACAGTATTAAATGGAATACAAATGAAAGGCTCTAAAGTATGGTAGCTAGCACAATATTCCAGCTATAACTGTCAGAAACAATACCATTCTACAGTTTCTAAGTATTCTGTTTCTTCCAGGTTTGACTGATGGAAGCAAAGTTCTTGCTACTTCTGTTCATGACAGTGGAAGGAGAAAACTCTGTTTGAAATAGAGACCAGTGGTCAGTATTCACATTACCAACTGCAGGCAAATAGTTGAGCTGATTGAGGCAACAAGCGCTTCTAAACAGTTCAGATAACCTGTTTCAGAAGTCAGCCATTCTCCCAACAACAATTACTGTAGAAACAATCAAGGCTTGCTGAGCCTCTAATATTAGCATTGAAGTGAAATATATAAACTGGACAATGAAAATTCTGGACTTCTAAGAAGCAGCAAATAAAAATCAATGCCAGCAAACAAAAAATGAAGAGAAGGACAGAAAAAGACCTTATTCTGGATGAACTCATAACTTTAGAGTAACTATATAATTAACTGGATTTTAGACCAAGAATTTTACTGTAGTATTCCTACACATCTTAACTTTGAAACTGGCAAATGTTAGGGGATCTGAATATTGACTAAGGAGTACAAAATATATTTGGAGTCTAAAGAGAAAGCTTCTCATCCTGCCACAATATTGTTCACATTTCCAATCCTTCATTTGTATATGAACCTTATACTGTAACAGCAATTCCTATGGATTTCACCACAATTTCGTCGGAGAAAAAGAGCAAGTCTAAGTGCACGAGACTGTGGCTGCATTACATGAACCTGAGTAACACTATCTGAAAAGCAGGCTACAAATAGGATGGTTTGTGCATCTCTGGCTAGTGCAGAAGCGGTAAGCAGGTATCATTTACAGCAGGTTCACAGTTTCAGGCTTGTGGGAATGGCCACTGGGAAAAAAACAAATCTCTGGAATAACAAGGAATCTAGACCATTCCTATAATTTCTCTTTCCTTCAACCTAATTTATTCTAGTCTCATACTCTGAAGACATATGTGACTAGAATTATATCTTGAAGTCTTTTATAACTTAGTAAGCGTTATATTTACTTTTGGAATCACTTAGAAATTTCCCACATAAAAATTGCTAATGTAAGTTACAGTCCAATGAAGCTGGCTTTTCTTAGGTTTCTAGCATATTTCAAAATGAGATTTGGAATTCAGCTGCGCTTTTGGACCCCAAATCTGACCAGCCACAGTCCCACTGGCTTAAAGTGATTTGACTTCACTAATATGGTTTTGCTTGTACTTGTGGCCATGACACAGCTGTTGATTCTCATGTACTTCTTTGCACCTAGGAAGAATTTTTTATTTTCTTTCAGCCTACTTGTGCATTTCAAGCAGTATTCTCGTGGAAATACAATGGTCAGTTTTAGAGGCTCTGGCAATAGGATTTCTACAAGATCATTCCAAGTTTTATAACCATGTCATTAACCCTTATTCAGCCTTCAGGCTTTTCTTCTTCATGGACAGTTCAAAATTCACTAGCTGTCATCTGTCTTTAGATTCAGAATAGCTATATTTCTCCCTTATGATTTTCACTTACCTTAGAACCCCTTTACTAGCATTTTCTACCCATCTGTCATTGATACCATTTGCCCTCCTTTGGAACATTTTCTCTACCAGATATCAAAACTGTCAGCATTTTTCTTACTTAATCCCTAACTACTTTAAAACCGTGTCTCAAGCCTTTTCTGGCCCAACCAAATAACGTAACATTACTGATTTTCTCTCAGCTTCTCTGAGAAGCTGGGTCAAGTAGCAGCTTCAGGTCCTCAGATAGTCTGCTTGTGCTATCATCAAATTCCATGACTGCAGCAGAGAGCTCATTTCTCTCTTTCAAGCAGTAAAATTTGAGAGAGGAGGATCCAGTTGTAAGTTTGAAGGGAACTGGATAATCCAGTCCACAGTGTTTGTGAACTTTGCCAGGACCAGCTGGGTTGGATGTTCTTGTGTTCACTTTGCCCATAGCTATTAGTTTCCAAAGCAGATTTGGCTGTGTCCAGATATATGCCATGTCATCCCAGTGGCCCAGTAAAAGATAATTATTTTTGTATTCTTTTATTTGGTTCAATTGCCTAAAATTGTGTATTCTGCACTGTAACCTGTAAAAGCATTTATGTAGGTTAACTCTGAGTACTAAATGCCCCAGCTTTGAGGCAGGAGGGTGCACAAGAACTCTGGACCCGATGCAACATCATCTGAGGAAACCCTAGGCAGCAGGACCCAAAGCTGTTGTGCATATGACAAAGCATGTGCAGTGCATTCAGCATCTCTGGAAGAACCCTTGAACCTATGTGGTCAACTGTGCCCAGATTCCCATAGAGACGTTTGGCGACTCACATCAGAAGGGAACCCAGAGGGCAAATTAGACTGTGTAATGGCAAGTGAATAGGTCCTAGGAGCAAAACAAAGACAGACTGACAGTACAGAATCACACCCCAACTTCAGATCTCCATAACCGCACTATAAACAGTACTAGTTGGAACACATATTGAACTCTGACACATAAGCCAAGAACCTAAACAAGCATGACAAAGAGATTTATGGTGAGTCAGGACAGAATATACTTTATATAACGCTTGAAATGTTATCAGTGGACTTTTGTCAGTCCAAGGGAAATGATTCACTTAGTACAAAATAAAAATCCAAACCAAATCTACATAAAGTATCCAAGTTCCCATACAGAATTTTTCAGCTACAGGACTGAAACATATTTCAGAGTCATATTGTGTTAAGGTGACTTTGTTATCACTGCAGCTTATAGTCAATGAAAAAGTGAAGTAATTGCTTTGCACACTCAGTAGCTTGAAATCTAAAGCAAATCTGGATTATTATTCATGAAGTTCTGCCATATGTGGGTAGAAACTTGTTGCAAGAATAAAATGCCTGTATCTCTTGTTTAATGTAGTGGAATTACTTTTCTGGGTAAGGATACTATTTGCTAGAACCCAAGGAGCAAACCTGATATTTTAGGGTTTTGACTCTATGAAGTCAAGAATGTTTTAAAGCAGGAATTATTTTGATGTCTGCTTTGTTTTTCAATTAAACCCTTAACAAATCAGCTGTGTAGCCCAAAAGAGGGTATTTTCAGAGTTTTAAAGAACTATCTTTGAGTACTTGAATTATACAGGAGTAACTTAACTGCACATACACTCAATCTGCAACCCCAATCAGTTACAGTGTGAGAATACTCATGGCACAGTACTCCAATATACATTAGATACATAATTCCAGAGACCACATCATTAAATTTTTAGCATTATCTTGCTTAGAAAAAACAGCTGAAAGCTTGTTGCTGAAAAATTACTACTTCAAGGACATAATTTATCTACTATTGAAATAGTAACATCTCCCCTTCAGAAGCCAGATAATAGCAAATCATCAAATAATGTGTTACAATCTACATATAAGGTGAAATTAAATATTTTTATGAAGATGGTGACTGCTTTTATAGCTTAGTGATGTTTGTTTCCCGTATTTCTTAAGCATTAATTGTTAATATTAATTGGTGGTAATGTGGTTTAAATATTAGATATCATTTGAATATTCACAGTACATCAGCATTCCAGTTCTTTTAAGTTTTAATAAATGACATGTTATTTGCTATAAATATTCCTCAAGAAGCAACAAGCTTGTATCAACTTCAAATCTTTTTTAGCTTAGTATCACTCCTATTTATCGGACACCACACTAATAGACAATAAATCCTCACAGTGGAAGCACTTATATTTGCAAATTAACAGCCTACCTCATAAGTCATGCAAACATCCCTTTTATTGTAGTTTCACCCCTAGCATTCATTGGATTTGACATATGAATAAGTTTTAAGTAGTTTTTAAGTCTGTTATTTGTTCATAGGTTTTGAAATCATAATCAATTTCTTAGCCAGTTCAAACATAGTACGTTGGTGGAAACACTCATGCACATCAATAGATACTCATGAATGCACAGTAAAATACAGCCATGGCAGGGGGTTTGAAACTAGGTTATCTTTAAGGTCCCTTCCAACTCAAACTGTTCATGATTCTATGATCCTAAATATAGCTCAACATAAAAACAATCCAAAACCCATCAGCTCTCTAAGGGGGTGAATATTCTGATGTGCTGTGCTTTTAGTCACATTACCCAACCAGCTGGTGACTAAGATAAATCAGCCCTGTGCCTCTTCTAAGGAATGACAAACTGAGCGGTCCTTTTCTAATCAATTTGTGGAACTGCCAACATCAATAGTGCTCTTGCTTTCATCTCTGGGTAAACAAGAGCTAAACTTGTCCACTTTTTTTCTGAACTGGTGTAAAAGGGACTTAAAACACAACATTGATATGTGAGCTGTGATCTTCAGAAATGCTTGTGTTCAAAAATTACAGGAGCCAAATACACTAGGCATCCCTTGCCTACCACAGACAGAACAAATAAGTTTGAAGCTGTGCCTTGAATATCAGACTTGGGATCTTTGTTATGGCCTTATTACAAACAGGTCCTGAGACAGAGGGCTCTCTTCCTCCTCCATATTTCCAGATACAATACCTACAAACACAGATCCATTCATAAGCACACCACACTGAGATCGTTGTTGGCTACTTTCAGCTACCATTCAGGATAGACATTCTGCCACTGAATGTCTTGAAGTTTCATTTTAAAGATTTTTGGGGTTTGATGACTTCATCCTACAGTCTAGTACCACAACAACTCTCTAAACTGAGAGGACAGGATGTTCTGACTACAGATGTAACTTTTTAGTGACCCAGCACAACAAAACAAATATTCACTTTTAGCATAACCTGTTTAGTGTGTGCTACTAGAATGCAGCAGACATTTTTTACTCTGTACAATCATGGACAGAATTAGTTCAGAGCTACAAAAGGCTAACATGTGGTAATACAAACAAACACAGGATTACCTTTATATTATAAAAAATGTCATCAAATACTTAATTCTGAATCCAGTTCTTTTTAACTGGTGTAAAGCCCATGAACATCTAAGTTGACTGAGTTCACATTTGGTAACTGCTGTATTGAGATTAATCTCCTGTAATTCTGTTCTCTTACTTCCACTAAGGAAAGTATTTGCAACATCTCTGTTTTCTTTGGGAAAGACTTATGCTCTCTCACCTTAGAATTTCACTGTATAATTTTAGATAAGATTTCCTTTTCAAAATGTGAACTTAAGTGGTAAGAAAAGAAAGTAAATAGCATTTTAGCCCAGTGAATTTTTCCAGAATAATGATTTCCTCAACTGGATTTTCTTTAGCATATCCTATTATTATTGCCTGCAAACCAGAAGCTTATTCAGATGTGTTTTTATTTTGTCTCAGAATTGTCAACATAGCTGGAATAAATTGGGAGAGGAACTACAGAGGCAGTGTATTACATTTTCAAAAGGTTTTGTAAACACCAGGTATCAGGAATAACTACTATAAGACTATGCATTTAGTTCATGCACAGAATGTAGGCAAAAGAACATGGAAGTTAGCTTATTTCTCTAACTGAAATAATTTGCCTTGCAATATGTGATGCTCCTTGCACCAGTTCCAGCCAAAGTAACTACCTTCAGTAGCCAGGTCCATTTGTGGCATAGTTCCAGTTGCCTGCTAGGATGACTGAATTGGAAAGGATTGTCCAGAGATTAGAGTGTGCATGTACATCACAAACTTTCCATCTGACCTTGGACTGCGCACAGAGGCTGAGATTCTGCCCCTCAGAATTCTGCCTAAGTCCTTGCATCTATTACTGTCTAGTGCCAGCTAGTTTTAGAGACATATAATTAATCTGAGCTAAGTGGTTTTTGGCTTTAACCTTCCTGTACTTCATTTTAGAAGCTGAGAATAACATCATTAACAAATCTTATAGGTTGTTGTGAGGAGGCATATGAAAGATAATGACATGCTTGAATATCTGGATTGAGGAAAATAAAAGAATCTGAGACCAACAGTAAAACCATCTAAATTTCAATCTTGACTCTTCTAAGATCATGTACTACAAGGTATGTGGAGAAACTAAAAATATAGTGCAAATTGCACATCTCTAATCATGTCAGGATTTCCAAGTGTGAGGAAAAGAAAAATAGAGTGTCTTACTACCTCCCTCTCATTAACCCTATCTCAAAAGAGCTTGTTTTCTCCTGCAGTGTCACAGTAGAAGAAAACCTAAAGGATAATAAGGCAGGAGGGCTTAAACCACAGAAGGATGGGGCCAGTGCTGTTGTGTCTGGAACATGGCAGCCAGCTATATACTCAGGCTCCAGGCCTGAAGGTGGTGGTCTGCACCAGGGAAAGCCTGTTACCCAGTGATGAAGTAGCCTTGTATTTCAGGAGGCATAGTTCTTTGGGAGCAGAGGGCCTGTTCCTTTCTATACCCTACAAAGGAAGATGATTTCACCATATTCACACCAAGGCTTTCTCCTCCTCTATATGTTGCAGCAGGGATCAGGAAAGATAGCTGAATGTTTGATCAAAATCTTAATTAGAAAATAAAGCTAAATTGATTTGCAGTTCTCAACTCTTTCTCTGCATTTCCTTCTTTGCAAATGATAATTGCTGAAGTGGCATTTCGTAAGAGGATTCTGCCTGTGACATTCAGACATACTGGCATTTGAAAAAGGACTAAAGATACATTAAGGCAACACAGCATCTCCCTGGAACAGTACAATCTGGTCATTTTATTATTTACCCTTCACTAGAAGCAGTGGAATAAAAATAACACTGATCTGAGGGGAAAAATGATTGTTTATGAAGATCCAATTGTCTCTTCTTGAACTCCTTCTTCCTGTCAAGCACTTAGGATATATCAGTAATTCTATTAATCATGGGGTTTTAAGTCTGGGTATCATATGACAAAGCTGTTATGACAGAATAGGGAGGGTAACACGAGACACGCAGTCCAACAGGCCATGGTAGTTTTATATCAGGTCTGAAAGAAAGATAGCTAGTCAGCCTCAATAGGAATATGGTGACTGGGTGAACCAACATCACAGATGCTTAAACCCAAGACCCTTTACAAAATAATGTACAGTTGAAAAAGTGTCATTTCTTTCTAAGGCTCCTTACAATCTTATTTTCCAACAGATGGACATAGAGCATGATGAATTAACACTTCAATCCCCTAGAAATCCCATGACCCTCATGTTAAAGTACTGATTCCACTAAGCGTACACTCATAATGTGGTAAAAATGAGTGTAGCTCTATAAAACAGCTCCTCATTGAAATTAGAAAGGGGAAAAAAAAACCAAACCAAAAAACAAGACAGTTATGCTTAGTAAAGCTATCCCCATTTAATTTCAATTCAGAATTAAAGTAAAAAAGATAGACAGCAGTCCATTTGCATTTCTGCATCATCCTCATTTAATCATATCTGACAATAAAAAGTTCAGATCATTTAAGGCAGTGGGATTAAAAAAAAAAACCAACACAAAAACAAAAGAGCAAACCCCGACCACTGCATAGTACAAGGATCTGCAGTAGCTTTTACATTCTGTTCAAGTACACCCTGCTCAGCTATGCTAGATACCAGAATCTAGTGCTGTCATTTTAAGAAGGAATAAAATATATTCTTAGTCCTCACTATGAATCATCAGTTTGTGTTTAAAAAAAAAGGGGGGGGGGGAGAAGAGGAGAAGGTCTCCCCCACCTCTGCTGGGAGCCAGCATGGAATTTAAAGCATAGAGAGAAAGGGGGGCACAGGGATGGGGACGAGAATGCTTCCAAAAGAATCTTTGAACTTTAGTGTGAATAGATCCTGTGATTTTTGAATCACATAAGAACATTAAAGTATCTTTTTTATTCACTTCAATGGACTTGGCTCAGATTCTTAAAGCCTTGTCAGATAATTAATGCTCTACAATGCGGCTAACAAAACTTTAGAAAGATATTAACGTTTTCACCTTTACTCCTTTTTCTCAGCTGAAATAAAATCATATCACTATGGTGTTAAAATTTACTATACCCTCATTCATTGTGCTCTAATTTAGTACTAGTTCTGTACATTAGTGCAATTTAATACCGGAACTTTTTCCATCAAGAACGGTAGATGATAAATCAAGAGATGGGTTTTCCATTTCCATTTGTTTTCCATTTCCATTTGTTTCTACTTAATTATTTAGTAGTTTTTTGGAAGCTACGTAGCGGGTCAAACTCAGATCTGTGTTACCTGAATTCAAGGATATATGAATAAATTATTGAAACTATGTTACACAAGCAAATACAGGAAATGACATAACTATCTCTTGCTATGTCAGAACATACAAGGATATTACATAGGGTCTCACTGAAATACCTGAGATCGTTAAATCATCAGAAACTTTTAAGTCAAGGAACTAACCCAATAAACAACTGCAAATAAGGGTCAGTTTTAGGTGATATGCAAGAATACTGAAGTACAATATAAAATCTCTTTATCTGTTAAAATGGATGGGTAAGTAATAAGAAAAGTAACATTAAATATGTCGGGGTTATGGCATTATCAGAATATAGTACATCAGCATAAGTTTTCATACAGGTAGAGTCTTGAACCTGTTTTTAGAGATGATAATAAGAAATTAACCTGATTTTAAAACATCAGCTCCAGAAGCTCTAGAGAACTGAAAAAACAAACCATTTCCACTGAAGAGAGAAAATAGCAATGCATTTAAAGGCTACCAGTCACTGAAATTGAAGACATCTACAGCTGCTTTTGGCAATTTTAGCTAAATACTTAGCCAAATATGTCAGGGTTATGCTTATATCCCTTCAAGGAGATAATGTTCTGTAAATATTATGTCATTGGTGGCTGTTGTTTCTGTTGCTGTCAGGAGAGCTAATAAAACTGCCCAGCAGGCAGAGCTCAGTCTTTGAGATACTGCCTGTTAGAGTTTTCGCATCTCATGGTTTTGCCTCTTGGACTTGCCCCAATAAAATATTTCGACTGAGGTTCTATGTGCATTTTGAATGTACATTTTAAAAATAAGCATTATAATTTTTCTTTATATACAAGCATGCAACAATATTTGGACTGCAGCATAAGGTATTTTTTTCACCCTTTTTCAGTTATCTTTCATGTGTGTGATATATTAATAAATTTTAACAGTAGAAATCAGAGTTTATAGAACAGAAAAAAAAAAAGGCCTATAACATGGCAAATATCAGAGACCCCAAATTTATCTATTAAATAACAAGAAATTTACAATAGGCTGGCTAAATAGACATTCTAAAGGGCAGTAAATTGGATTAATGAAGGATTAAGACAGCAGGAAAGACATTTCAGATACAAGCATATCTAGGTGTGAGAAATGATGATGCCTCTGCTGCTGGCTGAGTAGCAGATAAAGCAACACATGGAGAAATAGAAGCTAGACTTAATGATCAAAATTTCTATGGATGAAGCAACTAAGGTAAAATTATTAAAACAAATGCATGTTGTGCATATTATTAACTACAAAACTAATTTACAAGTTATAAAATCCCACCAAAACAGCACTGCTTGATATTTAGCACTCAAAAGTCCATGAAAACTCAATTTGTTCTTTTTTTTAATTCTTTTTTTTCTTTTCCCAGTTCAGAAGGATTATATAAATACAAGTTATTTCTTACCTTCAGTCCTAACCTTTTCCACCCTGTATATTTGTGTAAATATACAACACACGTGTATATGTACACAAATCCCTGAAATGTTTGTGTAAGGGAATTAAACATAACCAAACATTTTGGAAAAACACAGAAACCAGAAAACAAAACAGACATTGCACCTGGAGAAACAAAACTACTGGAAAAGTTGAGGTCTCTCTTAATTGTCTTCAGAGTTAAGAAAATTGCTTTTGCAGTTTCTACTTGTGTGTTTCTACCTAGCTGTTAAAACTTGTGCAGGGAAGCTCATTTAACCTGAGGACAGTTCAGAATCCATTTGGTTTTTTGCCAGCATCGTAAATTACAGGCTACGCTGATGTCTCAACTTTGTTGGATGTATTGGAATATAAGCATAGACACTTGATGTACAGAAAGAACACAGACAATAATGAAGTCTCCAGATATTGGGATATCTCTACAGACATCATTCAACTATGTTTCCCAGTATTTTACAGCTGTAACGATTATTCAAGATGTTAACACAGAAGAAAAAGTGTTATCAGTAAAGCTTATTCCACTGGAGACTTGAACTGAAGTTTCTCTTTATGAAGTTGCAGGATAAGCAAAGCCTAGACTAAAACTTTATCTCTAGATTTTAATTTCCTTAAATTATTTCTAAATCTCATTTTTTCTAAAACATAATTAATATACAAGGAAATAAAGATCTTACAATATGGTGATGTCCTCCAACATGATTTTTCTTCCTTTTGAGAAGCTTTTTCCTCTACATAGACCCTACTCATTTTAATAAACTTATAATTCCAATTAAGTATCCTATCAAATATTGTTTAGAAAAAACCTTGTAACATAGTTCAAAAATTGCAAAATCAGTGGAGAATGTTGAATAAAAGAAGAACAAATTAACCTGCATTCTAGAGTTTAAATAAACACATATGAGCAGTTACAATTCAGGTTTAAAATTACACATCAATATAATTTTGCTAATAATTATGGCTCTTCATCTGCTATAATATCTATAATTGATTTCCTTGGCATTCCAGTGGATGATTAACATGAAGGAATATTGGCAATATGTCTATAAGATAACAGAGCAGCTTTAACAAAAGTCAAAAGCAAAGCTAATAAAACCTTATAAAAAAGCAGCAACATTTCATATGCATATGATTGAGTGACACCATGAGGAAAGTTCCAGACAATCACAACACACACAGAAAAAGAAAATATACTACCTAAAAGAGTAGCAGAGAAGCACCACTTGAAATAGCTATGAGCAAAATAACCATACTGAAGCTACACTGCTTCTCTTGCACAGGCTTAAAGGAATTTATCAACAGAGCATGCTAGCAAAGGCTCCTGTGAAATAAGAAAGCTCCCTAGCAACTCATTAGTTCAGATATTTTCTACTGCATTACATAAAAGATTTCTTAGCTACATAAATTATTTCTAAAGAATGATATCACTAAGATAACACATTAGGAAAAGTGGCAAAGTCAACCTCAGTGGAAACCTGGTCTTGAAGTATCACAGGAACTGTGATGAAGATTTGTGAATTGGAACCTAATAGTGATGTTGCCTTGTTGTCTCCTACTATTTCTTCCTTTCTGACTTCACACCAATTCTCATTTTTGTTTAAAGTGCTGGTTTTGACCTTAGTTTAGAAAGAATGCTTCATTTCATCAAAGACAGTAATGTTTATTCAAAGCTTTTGGTTTCCAGAGTTTTCTGATCTAACTGCTGCAGACACCTGCAGCACACTAGGATGCACTCTGTATGTAATATTGCTACACACACTCCACAGCTCTGCCAGAAATAAGTCTGCGGAGTCCTAACTTCAGTGGGAATAACTCATGTTTCTCCTTCTGTTAAGGCAGAGTTATTATTGCTGTGTGATACTTTAATGGAGGGGAATGCACGCTCCATGGTGTAAGCAAATGATAGGTATATACAATCCAGGACAAGAGGAAAGAAAAGCTGACTAGGTTACAAAACCAATTAGCTACTGTACCATGATATGCGAGACAGATATATTTGCTCTGGTACCTGACACTTGCTTCAGTTATTTTAAATATTTCAGTGCAATGCAGACATACTGTGTCCCATTTTCTGTGTAAATTAAGGCCTGCATACTTACAGAGATACAAGATTCCTAAGCACTTGAAGCAGTTCTCCATAATTTTAGTAATTTTGAGGTTCTCTCCATTTAATTTTAAAAAAGAACAGGTGAGAAGCATTATCAAAGTGGAAGGAAGCATTGAATAGGGTTCCACAAGTATACGTTCTCAGTCCATGATTTCATATTGTCCTGTCAGGAAAAATAAAGATTAGGTTTATTAAATTTGGAGACTAGTAAAGATTGACAGTAGTTAGACAGATATGCTCAGAACTCATACTGATCTTGACAAATGGGAGATTTGGTCTGGAACAAAAGATGCTTTTCAAAGGAGCATAAATTTGCTATACCCAGCAAAAGTTTAAGGTACATAAAACCGGTATGTGCAACAGTTCTGTAAAAGAGGTTCTAGGGACTATTATGGAACCTTAGCTGAGAATATGTCATGATCATCTGTAAAATCAGTTGCTTTTTTATGATACCAAAACAGTCCTGTAAGATACGTGAATCTTGTTTTCTGGTTTTGTACTGATATTGAAGACACTTGAACTAGTGCTTTAGATCTGATTTTAGGCATTAAGTGTCACTTGGAATATCCAGAAGAAAACATGGAGAATGACACAAGATCTAGAAACAGGTCCTAAGTGTGCAGCATTTCTTGCACAGGGAGTTGAGCAGATACTAAGAAAATATAGTGAAAGTCTTCACTATACAGCAGTGCTGAGGAGTGCAAAGGAGCAATCTCTTCTTGTCATTTGGCGGGAGCAAAACAAGAAACAGCAAAAAATTTCAGAAAGAAGGATTCATAAAAAAAACATGGAGCTGTTGGAGCAAGTCCAGAGGAGGGCCACGAGGATGATAAGAGGACTGGAGCACCTCCTGTATGAAGACAGGCTGAGAAAGTTGGGGCTGTTCAGCCTGGAGAAGAGAAGACTGCATGAAGACCTCATAGCAACCTTCCAATATCTGAAGGGATCCTATAAGGATGTTGGGGAGGGACTCTTCATTAGGGACTGTAGTGGTAAGACAAGGGGTAATGGGTTTAAACTTAAACAGGGGAAGTTTAGGTTAGATATAAGGAAGAAATTCTTCACAGTGGGGGTGGTGAGGCACTGGAATAGGTTGCCCAAGGAAGTTGTGAATGCTCCAACTCTGGCGGTGTTCAAGGCCAGGTTGAACAGTGTCTTGGGTGACACGGTTTAGTGCGAGGTGTCCCTCCCCATGGCACGGGGGTTGGAACTAGATGACCTTAAGGTCCTTTCCAACCCTAACTATTCTATGATTCTATGTAAGACATTAGGAAATCCTTTTTTAGTGGTACAGATGGTCTAAAGATCTCTGAGTGGTATTACCTGCAAGGCTGAACCTCCACCTGTTAACGGAGGCTATTATTGCATCTTATACAAGCATCTGTAAAACACAGCACAGCACATTTGACAATGCCTGAAGACAGAGAAACAGGAGGCGAGACAACCTTTTTGTGCTTGTCTTTTGTACAGAAAGCAAATTGTGACTGAAGATATAAATATGTGCTTTTTAATAATGAGGGGTGGTGTGAGAGAAGGGAAGAAAATCCCTAAGGTATAATTAGTGCATGAGCTCTACTAGTATACCAACATGCACAATATATACATACATTTGTAAAAGGACACAATCGTTAGTCCTAGGAACTGATCTCAGGACTTCTGTAGTAAAGTCTCAAGACAGATACAGATATCAGGGTCACTTTCAAGTTACTTATTTTAACTTTAATTTCAGAAACCTGGCTAGAATGATTCACGAACATCTTATGATTCTGAATATTTTCGTAGCATTGCCATGGCAACCTGATGTGATAGATGCAGGGGATATAAAAGTCACAGAGATCTGACTAAAAAGATGTTGAGACTTCTTTAAAAAGAAGAAAAAAAATGGAGAAAATTAAATATAAAATATATAAAATACAAAACGTATACCTGAACTCCTAGAGTTTGCTAGGTAGTAGGAAAACCAGAACTTTCCATGTAGAAATGGCATTCTTATTCCCTTCTAACGCTATTGTTAAAATAAAACACTACATCACAAAAGGATCTCAAAAGGTAGAGTATTTTGTGTCTGACCTATCTCATTGTAGAGTTGCAAAGGAAGCATATGTTTTAGAAGTCATGATGAATACTGCACTTGTTGCTCTATCCCCACATGTGCACTAGAATACAGGAATGAAAGATTTGGGAGCACATTGATTTACAGATCAGCAATGACAGGCAGTGATCCAGAAGCTTCTGCAGGAGAAAAAGGTTTAGAGTACTGGGTAACAGACTTATCCTGACTCCTTGGTGCCACAGAGGGAAGGAGCCAAACAGGTAGAGACAACTACAAGTGTTATTTTGCAAATGGCAACCCAGAATGCTACAAGAGTATGGATCATAGAATCATAGAGTGGTTTGGGTTGGAAAGGACCTAAAGATCATTCAGTCCCACCCCCCCTGCCATGAGCAGGGACACCACACACTAAACTACGTCGCCCAAGGCTCTGTCCAACCTGGCCTTAAACACCTCCAGGGTTGGAGCATTCACAACTTCCTTGGGCAACCCATTCCAGTGCCTCACCACACCCCCTGTAAAGACCTTCTTCATTACATCTAACCTAAAGTTCCC
>NW_009936569.1:0-30880 GCF_000696875.1 Nestor notabilis
GCTCCGCGCCGGACCGCCCGGCTGTGCCTGAGGTGCGCTGCGGAGTGCCGGGGTGGAGAGGTCGAAGGCGTGAAAAGAGGGGACGAGTTAAACAGGGGGGAAACTAGTCCTAACGGCTTTTATGTTTTCACATCGGGAGTTGCCTTAAATTCTCAGTTTAGTGGGATGTGGTGAGACATTAAACAGAGCTGCTGCAGCAACCCTGTCAAAGATCCCCACACTTCAGTGGTGAGAAATTAAACGTACCTCCTCCAGATCAGGAGATGCGCATCCACATTAAAGGTTTTGGTTTTGTTTTGCTTGTTTGATTGTTTTTTAAATCAAGGATAATTCTATAATTATGAGTTTTGTCCCTCTAAGATTCACACCTTTGCAAACTTTCTTCTCATAGTCGAGTCGTTTCTGTATTAATTTCAGGCTCCAGAAGGTGGAGCTTTAGAATTGACAGATGCTGCAACACAGTAAAAGGGGCACTGAAGATACGAATATGAGCTTAAGAGATGGGCATTGCAAAGGGTTTTTTGCTCCTTCCCTGGCCAAAGTTGGAAAGTACTGTAACTTTGTTACTGTATCTACAGGTTACAACAGGCTGAAGGGTAAATACCAGTTTTCTTGAGCGGGACTGATCCTGTCAGGGATTCATGGCAAGAGTGCTGCTAGCCCGGCTTGTCAGGAAAATCAGGGGAAGGGCTACAGTGCACCACACCTGCATCATGTCCTGGCCTCTGCTTTCCCTCTGCAGTCCCCCAAACCTCACAAACCAGTGCAGCAAGACAATGGAAGAGGTTTCATCAAATCAGTCTGAGTGACAGAAAGCTTTTATGCACTGTGTGCTGCATTGAGGAGGGGCACGATTTGTTCTCTTTGCCCACAGCGCTTAGGAAAAGGAGTCATGGATTTAGATAGCCATAGGGAAAGAGGCCAGGTGTTGGGGTAGTGATGAGGATAAGTGATGTGCTGGTATAGCTCACTTGGCTTTCATAAAGCCCTCCTTCCCTGCAGCGGAGCCCAGCCGTATGATTTGGGGTGGACTAGATTACTTCTTCAGACAATTTCTACCTGTTTTCTACCTAATCTTTTTTGCACCCCTTGTAATTCAACACTTCTGAGAGGTTTCTGTTTTATTGGGTGATAGGAAGGTATGAAATTGTGCGCTTGCCCTGCCCTCCCTTGGAATCAAATACATCAAATCCAGAACCTCAGATCTGATCCTCAGATGCAGTATCTGGGAAGCTGAGGATGCCTCCTGCAAGGAATTATAGAATCATAGAATAGTTAGGGTTGGAAAAGACCTTAAGATCATCTAGTTCCAGTTACATGCCAAATGAGAGATTAATTGGTTTTTTCTTTCTCCAGGTAGTTTCTTTTTTATCTCTTACTTTCAGTACCTAAAGCCTTTTCCAGTCTAGTTTCAGAAGGGATGTGATAAAGCTCAGTTGTGTGAGGTGTTTAAAATAATTCAACTCTCTGGTGTAGTTGCTTTTCAGGATTGGTTTTTTGGTTTTTTTTTTCCCCAAGTTCCTCATAAACTTTCTTTATTCCATCCCATTTCCCCAAGATACACTTAAAGGTATGGTAATTCTTCTAACATACATCTGTTTTTGAGGACAAGCCTTTCCCTTCGGGGCCACTCCTCTCAAGTGTTTCGTATTGACTCTTTATCTCTGCTCACAAATGAGTCCCAGTGACTTCAGGTGCTCTTTTCTGAACTCCTGGGCTTGTGTTGCATTTTAAGAACAACTTGTGAAGATGGTAAGGAGACACGCTGGGTTCTCCATCTAGTAAATGACTATTTATGTGGGAGACAGAGGCTTCTTCTTGCCACTGGCGTCACTTATCTCCCTGGGAATCTTAGTGAGGAGTGAGTGTCCCTGTTTACAGGGGCCTCCTCCCTCCATGCAGGTACCACACGCAGGACCTTGCCTTTGGATATTACAGATGCTGGCATGTCCTCTTACAACAGCACTCCCTGGTCAGTGACTGCACTCCAAGATTATTCAAGGAGTGATTCACGTAAGTTCCTAAACAGTGCTGGCAGCAGGATGTTGGCACATGTCTTTTCCCTGCCAAAGTGACTGCTCTGATCACTGGTCTATCAGGTGATGCCCAAACTTGCTCTTTTTTTTCCCGGATCCATACAACTTTGCCTCTTCTTGTGTACAAGGGATAAATTAAAGTCACATGGACAATAAAAAACTCATTATGAGGCACTTTTTTCTATGTAATAGTGTAATTTAGAACAAAATCTACTTTAAAGAGTAAAAGGAATGCTTGTTTTCTCAGTGATCTGGGAATATCAGAGTATGTCTGTGCTTCTCAGAGTCTTACCAACTTCTTTCTACTTCTGTTCTTTTGATTACTTATTCCTTTTTGCATTTGCTTTGACTTTCAACTCAAAGAGCTGTGCTGCATGCGCCAAAGGCCTCCCTCTTCAGATCTCTGACTGCGGGCCTTGGCTATCGTGTTTAAATACATGTATTCAAAGGGGCCTGTGGGTGGCAAAGACTAGAACTAGGCACAGAGCCTCTGCTTAGAGATCTGGAGGTACCACTGCTGAAATACCCCACAGAAAATAGAAGACTTGACTGTAGGATGTCAAAGGGCATTGTTCTCTAAACACAGGAGTTTTCTGCATTACCAAAGCATTACTGCAGAGCTCTGTTGGTTCACAGAACCCTTAGCCAGGCTTTCTCAGCCAGGTGAATACCCTTCATAAGCACACAAAGTTATCTTGTTTAACTATATATGAATATGTAGAGGTAGGGACTTTTAGAGGTAAGTTACTCTGCAGTTGCTAAAGAACCAGCTTTTAAACATAATAATTTTCTTCCCATTCATCTGAAAAGCTTACAGTGGTCATTTCACCTTTATATATTCTTACATAATATTTAAATAATAAAATGAACTTCCAATTTAGAAACTTAATGAAAAACATTAACCCAATCTTTGCATCTTCATAAGAAATCTTCATAAGAGGGTCAATGTATAGGTGTATCTTTGGTAATGCCTGGCAATAAACTCTCAGATGTTAATAAAATAGGCTACTCACAACTTTCTATAGTAACACAAACCCTCCCTAGAAATTGAAAAGTCCTCAAAAAATTGAGGACTTTGAGGAGAATCCTTCACATGAGTATCCACGAGGGATCTTCACCATTAACACCTACTTTATTTCAGCTGGGAGGATGTCTTAGCTGGTAGTAATGCAAGCTCATTAGCCTAGCAGTAGTGGAGAAGGATAAAGAGGCTGGGCTTGGTGCAGGTTTGAGGCTGGTGGTGGGTTTTGTTGTTTCTCTTTAGGTAAGGATGGGTTTTTTTGATATTTCTTTGATTTTGCCTCCCTCAGTAGAACCTAAGCTACTGGTTTTAATTCAGTTCAATCTGTTTTAACTAGAAGGAAAGCTATGTGATGTGTGGGGTGTGGTGCATTAATAAAATGGCTGGGAAAGGAGACAAGCCCAGCTCTGATATTACTTTAGCTGAATTTGAGCTAAGTAATGCTGGGCTGACCAGGCTCTCCTGCCCTGTCTTAAAATGGATGACAAGAGAAGTGCCTGTAGTGTGTTACCTGCTTGGACTTAAGCCACTGTCTCCTTTTAGGAAACTGTAGTAGTTTATAAAGTGCAACATCTTTCAGGGACCGGTATGGCTTTGATCAGCTTTTGTTAATGAGCAAAGCAACTAATAATGCACTCAGTTTTCAACAGCAGTATCTTTCATGAGATGCCAGCAAGTACTTTTGTAGTGGTTTCTCAGGTTTAACACAGGATGGTTGTGTTACCCCACTGGGTTGCACAGAGAAAAGAAGTATTAGGTGACCTCCTTGGGGAGATGAAGAACAAAAAAATAAGTGTGAACTGCGTGGCTACCACAGCATAAAAATCAATTTGATATTGTGCAGGTGAATTAACAAGTAAAGGCAGACAGACAAATGAGCCCTTCCAGGCTATCTGATACATCTGTTCTCTCCAAAGCAGCAGCGCAAGGAATATCTGAGCTCACGGTAAGTGAACTAGAACAGCAGCATAGTGAGGAGAACTGAGCCTCCCAGCTAATGGTGTGGTGGAGCAGGCTGCCCTATGAGCCCAGGGACTTCTCTTGCTCTGTGTGGATTTCTGGCCAGGGCAAGTGATGTACTGATTCTTACTTTCTGTGTGGTGTCTGGCTATTAGATCTGCCTTTGATTTTCTTTTTAATGTTACTTTTAACTATGACTCTGCTTGCTTCCCAACCTGCAGGAATAAATGACCAGATTTGCTCTTTCTCGCTCTTGTGGGGCAGTAGTAGCTTCAGCTTGTGTGTACACCCTAAGACAAACTGGATTTGATCTGTGAACCGTAAAAGGGCCTTAGATGGGAGTGCTGAATTCTTTTGCATGGGGTTAATTAAAAAGTCTGAGAGAAGTCAGCCAGCCTCCCATGGCTATAATAATTCCCCACATAGCACCTTCTGCAGGGATACATCTCTGTTGCAGCTGTGTCATTCTTCTGCAGTCAGTGGCAGGCTGAGTGCGGTGTCTGGAACTGCTCTCCTGTGCGTGCTCTCGGGCGGAGAATGGAGCTGAACCATGTGATCTGATAATGCAGGGCCCTGCCTGCTTTCGTGTGGTAGGTATTCACACTTGGGGATGTCTAACGTTTCTCTGGAAACTTGCACTCTGATTCCAAACACGACTCAGCTGCACTTCTGCTGTAGCAGTCTCTGCCTGGGACTTGCACTGGTATAGATCTGTTAGTGAATTTAGCTTCTTCCATCAGACTGCCTGATCTGGTGTGTGCTGTATGTGTGAGTTTATGGGAGAATGTACTGCTATATGGCCTCTTCCCCCTTTCCCACCCACCCCTGGAATTGTTTAGCACAGACTGAACTGAAGAGAGCATGACAGCTAGCACTGGACAGATGGGAAGGGCAACTGATAGTAAACTAATCCTTTGAGTGATCTATGGACAAAATCTGAGAGGTCAACCGTAAGATCTTTGATCAGGCAAACTCACTTAAAGGACAGAGCTGAAAGGAATGCAGAATTAAGCCTGACAATAAAAGTAGTTCCTAGAACTTTCTCTTCCTAGCAAGTTTCATTAATGGAGAGCTCCAAGTCTTGACATGTCTTAAGATTTGTGATTCCTTCCAGAAGTAATACGGAGCAAGTATTTTCTATAACTGCATTTAAAAGAGAAGTGTAATTTTATGTTGGATTCTGCTGCTTTTAATACTGAAAGTATTTATTTGCTGGTGAACCTGTCAGGTTGTGGCTGTACAGCCTCCCTTTGGCTGCCTGGTTGTTAGAAGCAGTGCTCCTGTGCCAGTGGTTGCCCTTTAGACCAGAATACATCTGTACTATTTAAACATGCAGGAAGACTGGGCAGCTTTTTTGATTTTAGACCAGCATTATTAAAACTAAGACAATTTTTGTAGAAGTGTACTGAGAAAACTGTAAGGCAGGAGAGGGATAAGACAAAGGAAGAGGGGAAATGGAGAAGGAAAGGTGTCAGTAGGTCAGTTTGTGTCAGAGTGGGAATCCAAACCTGTTACATCTGAGTAAGGAAGCAAGAACTCAGTTCCCAGAACTGAAAGCGTAAAATGCTGTTCTGACATTACCCTGTCCTTAGCTGTCACCTAGGCATGAGGCTCTTCGAAGGATCTGAATGTGTCTGTGTGGTGTTTGCTGATCTAAATCTACCGCACATGGTTGGAGGAGCTGGTTAACTTCTTGTGTGAAAGGTTAGTCTGTAGCTGAAATTGCTTTAGGTGGCTCAGCTGTATTTTGTCAATAAAATGTGCCATCAGTGGAGGAATTGGCAGTAAAGTAGGTTCTGTGTGCTTGTAAATGGAAAGCACGTTTGAAGGGCAGCAAGAGAGTATTTGGTAGATGCAGTCAGCAATTGTATCATTACAGAGTCAGTTTTTGGGGATTCAGAATTTGAATGTGTTTAATTGCAATGGGCTGATATGATTTATAGCTTGGACGTGATTCTTTTTCATCTATTTTGGCTGCTGAAAAGTGAACTGTGAGATGTGTGTGAATTGTATGCTAGAGAGTTCAGCGAAGGGGGAAAAAAAGTGCGTTCCTCACGTATTTATGTGTTGGGAATATGCCCTGTAACATCTCTGTAAAAGTCTGTTGAATGTGGGGTGGTGGTCTCTTGGCATGGTGGTATCTTTTCCTTTCTAGGTAGATGAGATGGAAGGATCTTGCCAAGTGATGAACCTCTCATAACCATGGGCAAGTTTTACTGTTGATTTCTGTCCCTAACTGAAACATATGGAGCGGGCTGACCTATTTGTTTAGACTGTATTGATGGGGACCTGCAAGCTTTTTCTGCATGGTGTGGCTATCACAGTAAGTCTTGATCTTCATTGGTGTCTGCAGGTATTACTGTAGAACAAGTGATCTTGGACAGTGTTTCAACACATCTTATTTGTCCACACAAAGTAGGATCCTACTTGTAAAGGACCTTTTCAAAAAGTATTTGAGAGCAGCATGTTCTGGTTTGCATGGAGGGAAACAGCAAAATTGCCACCTACTCTTTATCAGCTGTATCATGTTGTCTGTCTCAATCCATGAGTGCAATAAGGCACACCTTGCCCATATTTGAAAATTGGCCTTTGAAATCATACTATTCCACAAACTCTTCACTATTGTTTATGAAATGTTGTCATTAGTTAATAGAACTATGAAATTTTCTATAGCTGGACAATGGGAAAACTTCTAATGAGTCAGTCCAGCATGTATGTGTCTTGTACAAAGTAGTTCAGGGCCACTCTTGGGTACCAGTTTAATCTTCTGCAAGCACTCTGTGAGTCAGTGTCCCAGGGTGTCAGCCTGCAGGAAAATACATGACTCTTTGCTGCTTGGTACCATTTCAAGGCAAGTCTAAAAATGAGCTGAGGCTGCTGCCATGCTGAGCTGCCACACAGAGCTGAGATGATCTTGCTGGCCCTTTTCTGTGGGAATACAGATGTGCCTGGCTTTGCTGTGACTGTTGATCACTTCTCTCTGCTGTAATGTGGTGGGGGGACGGCTGGCTGTGTTTTGTCAAAACGGATATATTTGGTTGTGGGTGGAGATGCTCTTGCTGCTTCTGGCTTTATCTGTTCTTCCTGCTAATCTCTGCCCTGAGTAGCAGCAGTTTGGGTAATCTGTGACAGAAGATTTGTTCATCTAGCTTTTTTTAGACTTAGCTTTTCAATAAAGAGCCCTGAACAGCAGACACGCTCTGGGGTACGTCACCCAAGTGAGGGGGCTGTCCTCAGGTTGACGTTTCCGTGAGTGCAGTTCTGCCTGGGGATAAAAAGACGGGATTATGGAGCAGCTGCGTTCCCTCACTGTAGGGAGGGGAGAAGGGGTAGGTTTGTGGAAGCTGCTGGTGGATAAGGAATCTGTTTAATACCAAGCAACCTGAAATAAAAATTACATATATTCAGGCTAAGGAACTGATTCAAGGAATATGGAAATACTAAAACAAATCCAAATGCTCCATCCCTGGCAGTGTTCAAGGCCAGGCTGGACAGAGCCTTGGGAGACATGGTCTAGGGTGAGGTGTCCCTGCCCATGGCAGGGGGGTTGGAACTAGGTGATCTTAATATCTTTTCCAACCCAAACCGTTCTATGATTCTATATTTTTGCATGAACCTCAGACCTCGGGAAGTAAACAGGTTTGTTCGTAGCTGTTCACATGGTTTAGTAAGATGCCTCTCTTTTTTTTCATACAGGCTTTTCATGTTGGTTTTTTTTCTTGTTGCAGTCTAGTGTAGGCTTGGTAGCTTAAGGACCAAAAGGATTAATAGATTTGGTTTTTACTAATGAAGTACCAAGCAGCCTCAGCCAGAGATCAGGGCTTTTTCATATGAAATATTATGCAGGTTTCTAAGAGAACAGTAAAAAGCCCTTCTGCCACACTATGCAGTTTATCAGTTTCCTGCAGCTTAAGACTCAGATGCCTCTGAGGGCACATGTTCAATGAAAGTTTAAATCAAATGCAGGTGATATTATGTAGGAATATCAAATGACAAAACTAGTTTGATGTCAGCAGTTTTGACCAATGTAGAATAATTTTTAGCTTTTGTACAGAAGCAGCAGCTGGTTTAGTACTCTCGTGATTACTTAGGAAGAACATGCTCTGTAAAGGTGAGAGGAAAGCTTTGAGTAAGTATTTACCACTCACAAGACAAGATGTTTAAGAAAGATAATATGAGGGATGGACAGACTCTCCCAAAATCCACAGAATGCCACAAGAGTGGGGGTAAAATAGGTGAGGGTAGAAAGAATAATTGGCATGTCATGCTAGCTGTAGGTGAAGCAGTTATCTACTGGAGGAGTGTGTCTAGGGGTGTGTGAGGAGCCAGGCATGTTGTATTAGCCTGTACCTGACCCACATCCAGTCTGGTCAAGAGGCAGAGTTTGGTGGGGACAAGGAGACTCCAAAGTCTCTTCTGGAGTTTGGACTCTCACTACTTTTGTATAAGGGAGAAAACAAGGAAATTGATCCAGGTCTCTCATGCCCTATAATAATGTCATTCTTGCTGGTTTTCCTTTGGCCTTGGGGGACACTGTTAGAAAGATGGAATGTGGCACTATGATGCTCATGACTAGATTTTTTTCTGCCTCCTTTTTTTGCTGTTGTTGCTCCTGTTGCTCACTCAAATATAAAACCTGGATAAATGTGTATTTTGGTATAAATATTACAAATGTTGGCAGTAATTGAAGGTGAAACTGGTAAATGTATCTCTCAAGCCATTTCAGAGAGTAATCATTTACGAACGTAGCTGTATTAATTTGTTTAGTCAGATGCAGAGAAGCAATAAAAGTGATTGACTAAAAACAATTAGAACAGTAAAAGTAAATTGTTGTGTGCATTAAAACCTGCTGAGCCTGTCAGAGGAAAATTGTACGTTTAAATGTGAAAATTAAAGCTATTGATTTTAGCTGGTGTGTATGTGGCTACCAGAGTCCTAATTTGTTCGAGTTTTCTTAGCTAAAAGTTGCTGAGACAAGAATAAAGGTAATCCTAAAACTCATTCCCAAAAAGGCATAGGGCTTCAGATAGATATAAATGATAAATATTTGGGTTGTCTTGGGAAGATGGGAATGTGTTTTTGAGGACTTGTATGAACTGTCAGTATCTTGACACTGCAGAACTGCATATAAATGTTTACCAATAATGGTAACTTATTGTACTTCAGAGAAGGTGAAGAATGAGACATTGACATGAGGGAAAATGCAGCATTGATACAGACTAGACTACAGGCTTCTTGCTTAATTTATGTGTGTGGCTTTATCGTAATTTCTTTTTTATGTCTTACAGTAAATCTTGCATTCAGTGAACTATTATTTTTTGGTATTCAATTTATAGCACAAAAAGAGTGCTGTATTTGGGCAGGTATTAAGGGATAGCGCTGGGGAATGAAACTCCAGGCTGTGCATGAGGGCTTTAGCCACTACTGTCATGAATCGAATGAGCCAGGGCTTTAAACAAGTATTATGTGTGTTGACTTGCCGAAGTTAAGCAATAGGTCACGGTATTATTTCCTCTTACAGTTTCTTTAGATCCCTTTATAAATCACCCTTTGGACTGTAAAATGTATTATTTGATGGTTAAGTACTTGATCAATAGATAGAGGTTTTTTAAATCTTGCTTTGGGGAGTGCAAAGTGAATTTTCCAACAGCATTAGAGTTTGGGTTGGGTTTTTTTTTTACCCTCTTTAGGAAGCATACTCTAAGTTGTATGTCTTACAAACATTGAATCACTCTGGATTAAAGGCCTGTGACCTGCAAGTGAGGGGTGCTGGGGAGCCTGGCTGCTACAGCCTTGACAGAGGAGCATCGAGTGGTGTGCACGTTGGGGTCCAGAGCAGCAGTGACCTGGTGACATGCCCTGAGTTGGGGTCTGATGGGTGAGGAAGCTGATACAGAGGAGTGATGAGCTCCTGGCTGAAAGGTGGAATGGCTGATTTGGGCAGGTGGTTTGACATACCTGCAGGACAACTGCAAATCCAGAGTTGTGGGATGTTCGTGGAGCAGGGTGCCTAGGATCAAAGCAGCTGGCAGCAGTCCTGTCTGTATTACTGACATGAGCACCAACTATTAAACTGGCCCCTTCTGCCTTCCAGTCTCCTGGGCTGAGAGAGGGAGAGCAGCTTGGGGCAAAGAGCCACATTGTGTGTGCACAGCATGGCATCGCAGGCAAGCGTTTGTAACACCAAACTGTTTCCCTTTGTGGAAGAAACCTGCTGGAGAGAAGTGACTGCTGCGATGACAGAAGTGAGAGGTGAGAGATGAGGAAGAGTTTGACTCCACATGCACAAGCAGCACACAGTTCATAGGCAATGTTTGTCTCAATAGGGGATTTTTGTTAAAATGAAAAATTCAGATGCTAGGCCTGATTGATTTGAACACTGTGGCACACAGCAAACTGTTGGGAGCCTGTTCCACCAGATGAACTCTTTCAGCTTATATTTGCAATAGATAACACAATAGAGAATATAAGTAACTTGCAGTCACTACACAGCTAGCTGAAATTTCTCTTTATACTTGTCAAAATAACCAGCTCTGTCAACATGCAGTGGGATAGAAACATCAATAATGGTGTTACCGAAATGCCATCAAGAAAGAATTATCCACCTTTTAAGGCAGTTGTTCAGTGATTTTTTTTATTTTTTTTAAACAGTAGCTCTGTATAATCCTTGTTTAGCAGTAACGGTTGTGTTAGTTTTCAGCTGTTTGTGCTGGATCAGAAGGTGCTGTTTGAAATCCAGGGGAGGAGCCATGTGCATCTGCTGCCCTATGCCATTTGCTAACAGATCCTGTCCTCCGGTACGATACAAGTCCCAGAGCACTGCAGGGGTGCACCAGGCCGTATGTCTGTTCCATCACACGTGAGTGCCTGAGGGAGGGGAGAGGTCCCTGCAAGAGGGTTAACTTCGAACAGCTATAAGGAAGCTGTCAAAAGGGGTGTCTCTTCTGGGCTCTGATTCAGCAAAGCTCGTGAGCATCTGCTGAAGTGCTTTGTTGAATCAAGTTCTAGCAGAGAAACTTGTCAAAAGCATTTTACCTCTATCCAAGCAACTGTCATGCTAATCTTAAGCCTTCCAGAAACTTTTGTGCAAAGTGTATTTTTCTAATAGTGACTCTCAGTTTGAAGGAAGGTTTTATAATTTATGTCAGTTGTAGACTGCAAGTTAAGCCAGAGCAGCTTTTCTATTTCTACCTTTTCCTAGAAAATCACAAGAAACTAGAACGTTTATTAAAACTAGCATTAAGCCCTTGTGTCACATTAATGCAACAGCCGGTGTCATTAGCATGCTTAAAAAAGCACTCCCTTGCATCTCTGAAGTAGATTGCCTTGTAGCACCTGTATCATCTCTAGCAGAACTGTTACCTCTGACGAGTTTTTAGTTGAAGCAGAGGTGGTGAGGAAGAGGAGGGGCAGTAACTTTCACAGGATGCCACTCTGTGAAAACTATGATAAAGCTCCTCTGTAAAGCATGTTTCCTTTGTTCTGAGCTTTTGGTAATGGTGCAAGTGATGACTGGGAAGTGCAGTCCTCAAAGTCAAAGGGAAGCTAACAGCATTCCAGTGAACTGAGCATGTCTTCTCACTGCGTGTACCACAAGTGACAGCTTACTCCTCAAGCAGTTGTATCTCCTTTTCCATTAAATAATGAAATGCACTGCTCAGGCAGTGCTCCTTGTAGATGATTAGGACAAACATGTGTACCCACTATGGACAATAGCTTTCATGAGTGTGCTATAGGAACAAAGTGAAATAGTTAAATTTTATGGTCTTACATACGCATTAGATGTCCTGACTGTGCATTTTTATATAAATAATCATTTATTCACATCAATTTTATTTTCATCAGCATAAAACTCAGTGACGTTTATGTTTAGCATTATCACAGGAGGAAACTATTCCCTTGAGAGCAGAAACCTAGTGAATTTTCAAACAAGCACCACACCAGCATTTCCTTCCTTGTGGAGACCATAGCATTCAGCAATTCCAATTCTGCTGGGAGCTATAGCGTGGCACCATTATAGCAAATAATTTGAGTGGTTATGTTCCTAAGTACTCTTCCTGGCAATACCATGCTGTACATTTGAAGCAAAGCAGGTGTGATTTTTATCTGTGGTTTAAGAAGAAGAGTGTTTCTTTTCCTATTTATAAAGGTGGAACTTGGTCAGGACACAGGACATAACTGTATTTAGGTGAAGGTTGGTTTTAAAAGAATAATCACCTGCCTGTTTGTAAAGGGAGAAAGAATGTGACGTGCTTCTCGCCCTCCCTGTGAGAAGCGGATCTGTGCACCCAGCCCTGGGTGTCAGTGAGGCAGGTGGTATGGATGATATCTACAAGGTTATATACTGCTAATATGAATGTGAACTTCTAAGACTTTCGCAAAGGGGAATCTCCACACTGAGAAATGTGGGCAGGGAGAAACAAGACTGATTTTTTTTTTTCCCCTTAGTGGCCAGCTGGAGGCTAGCAAAGATGTTCACTGCACTACAACTGGGATATTGGAATTGACTCTTTTCAGTGTGAACCTTGGGCTGTTCCTTTGGAAGCATGCAGTAATTGAGATTAAATAATCATTTCGATACTGGATGTATCTCGAAATCTGTGGTACTATACTGATTGTGACGTGTTCTGTTCTGTGCTGTAAGCTCTGCTCACCTGTGGAGATGACCTTTTTGAGGAACCAAATTTTATGATTATAAAGGGTGCAGAAATTATTTTCTGGAATTGCAACTCCTTCTAGTATTGAAGCTGAGATGCAATTAGAGGTGATGTTAGTCCTGAGCTGCCTTCCTGTCCAAAAAGTTACTTTAGATATTGTAGAAACTCAGTTTTGGTTCTTTTCCACCTATATATTGAAAATATCAAATCCCACCTTGTTATAGAACATGAACACATAACTTTTCCCGCAGTTTTAAATGCAAACTGTGTTTAATATATTTGAAAATAACCTTTTTCATAGACATAAAATTTCATATAAATAATTAGTAATTGCACTTATGCTGTGTAACATGCAATGGCATTGAAGTGCCGAACAGATTTTGATTTTTAAAAGCCCTCACCAAGATGGACTCTGACATTTGGCAGCATGTTATGAAGCAGAGCAATAAGAAACAGTCCTAAACACACAGTCCCATTCATTCTGAGGAATTTTTTAATGAAGATTGGAGTGGGTCCTAAAAACAAAGTTATGTATACTGTCACCCCTAAACTTCACTAGCTGGTCTTAAGCTCCTTGGGGGTGTATGGTGGAAGGCTTTTCACATGTGGATAGCTGTATCTTGCATGCTAAACCAAGCATGTCAATGTGTGATGTGAAATCTGGATTCATAAGGCTGAAGGTGGGGTTAACAGATAAGCTGTTACAAAGCTGCTGGAGTAAAATCTGCACAGAAGATGGTAGTGTCTACCCTGCTTTCTCAGTCTAGAGACTTCCAGGCTGTTTTCATTCCTCAGAGTGAAACTACAGTATTCCTTTTCCTTAAGGTTTGATTGACTGAAGGCTTGAGAAATGACTGTAAGATGCAAGACCACCTAACCCCTGTCCAGCAGATCCCTTGCTTTAGGTTAGTGTTCACTTCAGTGCTGTATTGACATGTTCCAACTGAGAAGCTGGTTTTCTCTGCCCTCAGTTATCAAAGAGGAAAAATAAAATAGGAATGTTGCTGTGAAACTATGTTCCCCAGTACCAGAGCACACTCACTGTTTGCCTAAACCTGAAGGAAAAACTGTGAGTTGCTCTTCGATTGGAATATTAATGAAGAGAAATGTATGCAAAGGTGTTTTACTGTGTCACTTCTTGACACCCGAGCTGAGTGCTGTGTTATACTTCATTGTCTTTAGATACTTTTTCCTTTGGTCATCTCAATATGCTGTAAGAAGCTTGCTCGCACCTCCCTCTTTTTGTAGAGTGAATGCATTAGGACTCAGTGCTGGAAAAAATTAGACCACTCCACTGAGTTGAATTGAGGGGTTTGGTGAAAACCTTACTTAATCATAGTTTTAGGCATAGTTTCAAACAAAATAGAAATCAGTCCGGATTTGTTTGCAAACCTTCCAGGCAGATTTGGGCTTTAGTTCAAACTTCAGAAAACACATGCCAAGTTTTACATCTTGCACTGAAATCCAAACTTGCAAGGATTTGGTCACCCTCACAAAAACTTCATAGAGTTCCAGCGAGACACCTCTTCCAAACATTTCCTTTAAACTCTGTGTCATGAAAAGACTTGAAGTTGCCATTTGTCCAGCTCTGCAGGAAAAGAAAGTCACTGTGACTGGTGTGTTTGGAATTGTATGTGCACTTATAGGAGGGGTTTGCAGAGGGACAGTGATTGTTTTGCTCCATGGCTGGGGGAAGAAAATAATTGCACAGTATTACAGTGCTAGTTTCACGTGTGTGGCAGTGGATAACTATAGCACTGCCAAGAGAGAAATGATAGTAGAACTTGATGTAAAGCAAGATGGCATTTCAAGAAATGAAAAGCTGTGTTTCTGCTGGAGGAATGCTGGTGCTCTGGGGGTCCTGCACAGGAATAAGAAGTAATGAAATAAATTGATGTTTGCATGAAGTTCTGTGGCTGTGCAGTGCTTCTACAGAGAAACAAGAAGATGGAGAATGAACCCAAAGCTTAACACAAGTGTTCCCTTGGTCTCTGCTGGCTCTGGGATTTCACCTGAGGATTTTGTGATGGTGATGTGCTGGAATCCTGTCCTCTGAAATTTGGATAGCTCTATTGTGACAGAGGTGTGTCCTATTTGTGAGGGTCTAAGGTCCTGACTGGATAGTTACTTACGTGTCTATTTTGACTTTCAATTGGTCTCACTGCCTGCAGTGGATTTAATTTTGCATGTTTAATGAAAGAAAATGAATGAAATAATAAATGAAATGAGAATACTTATCAGCTAATGAAACCTCTTCTGCCTGTATTTCACAGCAGGTTTTGGGCTTAGTGTGTTCCTCTACTTTGCTTTTTAAAGAAATTGCTTGACTTAGTTGAGTCATTTGGTGCAAACGTTACGTTCATTCAATACAATTACTCTTCAGTAAGTCCCTGGTAAGAGCAGTGGCATTTGGCAGCATTCCTCCAGTATTGATTTAAACCTATCCAAAAAAAATGATGTGAAGTCTCTGAAAGGATATGGAAGATTCCCCTTTCCTTGGTAATACATCACCTTCAACATGTAAAAAAGCAGTTTGCTTAGCAATTTTACAAGGTGAGCTCAATACAGACATTGTCAAACACTATCTGTCTCGTGTTTTCATAGCTAATTATTTTGTTTCTTTCTAGCTAATGCTGGGAAAATAATTACTTTATGGACCGTGGTTTTGTTTTTTGCAATTCTAAGAACACTTTAGATTGACTGATAGAGTTTTGTTCTTCAAACTGTGCTACACATTGTAACAGTTTTGATTTATAAATATTTTTGCAGCTTTAAGTTTGGGGATTAAAAAAAGCCTTTGTTTGCTTAATGAACCTGGCTTTATGGATCCATATAACATCAGTGCCTTAATTACCACAAATGGCTAATAACCTCTTCACTGTATATGGGAACAGTCGGCGCAGTGTGACTGTCATTAGGAACAATTGCATTTTCTCTTGATAAGTTGGTGAAAAATGTAAATACTACAGACAAGTGCCTGAGGGCATGTTGGATCACCATGCAGGAGCCATGCAGCAGAAATCTTGTTACAGAAATGGCTTTCTCTGCTGGAGTTGTAACAGAAGAAATGGAATGAACACTTGTGCAGAAGTTGCAATATTTTTATGCTCTTTGTGAACATTTTGCAGTAAGGTGTCTGGTGTATAGTTTTCTTGCATTACTGGGAAGAGCTGAATACTGGCAGAGGAGTGGTTAGGATCTGTTTTTTCCTAGTAAGACACAACTCCTTGGCTTTGGGCAGTTAAACCAACTCTGTGTTCCATGGGATATAGTCAAAAAAGTTGCCTTGTTCTTCCTAAGTGAAGCAGCTCACACGGAGTCTCTTGTGATTGACAGAGGGAAAGGAAAGTTGGCCTTTGGCTTACACAAGCTTCTTAAGAGACAAACCATAGCCCTGGCTGGCTGGGTGGGAATGTCACAGGCCAGGATTCCAGCTCTTCCAATGAGTTAGCAAAAGCTGAACATCACTCTGCTGTTGATTTCAAGGAATGCAAACAATTCTGTTTGGGGAACATCTTAACAAGTTTCATGTAGCAAATGTGGCCCTTTGATTAAGGATTTACTTTAAATGAATCAGGAATAAGATTCCCTCTTGGAATCTATTGGGTCTAATGGAGTTCTTGCCTTTCTAGATCTTTGTGGGTGATTTGAAGATCTGCTTTTGATGTTGCATTGTTCTTTTTAAGCCTTCCAAAGGTGTAACTTCTCCAGCATGGCTCAGAGAGGGTCCACACAGACCTTTGAGAACTTCAGAGAGGTAGAACAAATGGGCAAAACCAGTACAGTGCTGCTTGTGATTTCCCTGTCAATATATAGGAAAGTTCAACCTTGCTGGAGTCCTGTTAACTGAAAGCAGGGCACTGTCAGAAATGTGCAGGAGGAAGGGAACAAGACAGCAGAGTGCTTGTGGTTATACGCTTGGATGTGATTTGGAGTGTGTTTGCTCTGGCACACCAGCAGATGCTAAGGGGAGTTCTTGGCAACATGATCCTTATGTCATGGGGGCAGATTGGGTGCTTCAGTCTTGTGTTAAACACTGTAGATGTCAGCTTATGGTGGTGTACGGACACTGGAATAGCTCTGTGCCATGCTGATGGTATAGTGTTCCTTTTTCAGTTGTCAATATGGTGAGCAGATCTTCTGAGGTCTATGGAGAATGCAAAGGCTGCTCTGGGAATGGTTTCACTTTGTTCTGTTCTTGCATTGCATTGTGAATCTTCATTTTGCAGAAAGCTGCCATGCCATAAATCGAGATGATGGCAACACAAGATAAATGAGCTGTACCATCCTTTTTGTGGAAGATTTTATGATGTATTCTTCCCTGTACAAGTCTCCCATCATACCTACCTCTTAAAAAGAAGACTGGTGAATAATGGCTTAGGCAAGCAATAAATACATAATGCAATGCCACCTTTGAACCCTGTAGCTTGTGTGTAGGTCAAAGATTATATGGGTTGTAATCATGATTTATGCGTTCAGTCTCTTGATATTTTTTAGACCATCTTTGCTTGTCTGTTGGTATGACTTTAATAATTCCATTTATTTTTAGGAGGCTGCTATGCTGCTTCTGTTACTCCTACAAAGTACACTTTTTGTTTTCTGAATATGAAATAACTCAAACTTTGTTCAATGTGCACGAACTCGTGTTCAGTAAATGAGTGTATTCAGATCAATGTGGATAAACATGTGCATGCAAGTGTCTATTCAAGATTAACAACTTGTTAGAGAGAACCTGATTTGTTACTGGTAACAGGCTTAGCAGTTGTCTTATAGCAAATGAAGCAGACTTACTTCCTAATTGTTGCAGAACAACAATTACACACAGACACCTCAACAACTTCTGTATTAGCTAATATCTCTCACTGGGTCATTTGAAACTTTATCTGATGAAAGACGACTGTATCTCAGAGCTTCCAACCTTAATGCTATTTGATGTTAAAAGTGCATCAATCAACTCTTAAGCATAACTTAAGCATCTGCCACTATCAAATTATTGTATTGTTTCCATGTCTCTGGCTTATGCTGCTTGGTTGCTGTACCTGAGCTACGAGCTTACCCAGCTTATGGCAAAGAGCTTTCTGACCTGATGGAAGCAAATTCTGTCATTTAGTTCCACTCTCTCGGGTTCTTGCTGTTTGGCTTGCAGGGGCTTTGCTGCAAATGAAATAAACTTGCACCTCAGAGTAGCAGCTTTCACACAAGACTCTGTTCTTAATCTCACCCTTTCAGGCTAAACTGCCAGTTTGATGATGAGTGAGCACATTCTGTCTGCTGTTGCAAAGCAGCTCCACAACTCTGTTCAAACACTGTGGATGGGCTTCTCTTAGTTGTTTCCTGTACTCTGTAATTTGAAGTTAATTGTTCTGTGGAGCAGTGGGTGCTCTTGCTTTGCTTTGTTGCTTGTAGGACCACTCAGCATGTAGCTTTCCCACTGTACCTTGTGCTGCTATTTGGCAAGCTAGTTCTGTGTTCCTTGTTCTTGAGTCCCGAGGACACCTCAAGTAAATCCTCTCTTGGCAGATGTTGGCTTTATGGTTTATATGCTCAAACAGTGATGCAGCAGCCATGTAAGTTGGTGTATTCTTTCTTCAGTGGCACACTTTTGGAGGTCTGTCACTTCAGGGGTGAATGACAGACATGATCCATTCCCTGCTTCTTCAGGGTGTGCGCTACCACAAATGTGCATTCACTGAGTGTGACCATGGTGTGCTACTGAAAACATCTGGCTGGGCTTCTCTCTGGTGCTTGATAATTTGTAGGCTGAAGGAGGATGCTGCTGGCTGTGGGAAGGATGGTGTAAGTGTAGCCTGAATGCACTGAGGGTCTGGGTGGCACAGGCTCTGATGAGGTACTGCTCGCCCATCATTACTGTAATGCGCTGGCATTGGCATGTCAGATCTTCAGTGCCAAGTCAAGATTTTAACCCACTGCCTCTAAAACATATGACCAAAAGGTTTCAAAGCCACACTGTTGTCCATTACCACGGATATTTCAATCCACTATTAGCTGTATTAATGTAACTTTTACTTTGTGTTTCAGTTGTAATGATCTGTATAATCCCATTAACCATCTGGGAGCTCAAGCATGGCCCATCAGAAGAAAACCTCGGAACAGCAACAGTCAAATGTAAGTGGTACTGAGCATATACAGTTAACAATCAAGTGTAATTGCAAAGAATAGTGTTTGGAATAGATTACTATACTCCTGCCCCGGGGCATTGTGGCAGATGCAACATAAGGTTTAATAAACTAGGTCCCTGTTGCCAGTATTACTCTCTGTAAGAGTAATAACACTGAGAGTGAAAACATCCATCAAAAGCTGACAAATCTGACACAGTTTATACATATGCACATGCATATACTAAAGATGCTACTTAAATCTGATGGAACTGCTAATAAAAATTCTTTAGTGGTCTTAATGAAACATCATTTTGTGCTTATTACTGCTTTCATGTGAGGTTATTTTTGACAATCATGAGTGTTGTTGGAGAAGGTGCCTGTAATTACAAAAGTAAATAGCAATATGTTGCCTGATAAATCATAGGTACAATAGCTCTATTCAGAAAGGAGCTGAAAGTTAAAACCTTAAACATAGTGAATATATGCACTTATTTTTAGCACAGAGGCTGTGTCTGTCATGTTGCATATTCCACCAAGAAACCCTGCTAGACAAATGATTCTTGTTTCAGTTTGTGGGTGGCCTAGTTGCAGATGTATGCTTTTTTTTTTTTTAAGAACCAGAAAAAAACCCCTATAGTATGATAAAAATTGTGTGTGTGGTAGTTTATGGGTGTTTTCTTTGGTGTGGATTTTTTGTGTTTAAAGTCCCCAAACAAATACCAAGGACGTTCCTTTGAGCTGACCTGGCTATTGCTGCTGTTAGTCCTATGAGTACCTGATGCAGGGGGAGCTGGCAATATTGCCTACAGGATGCAGCTCTGACTTAAGGCATGATATCTTTGGCAGTGGCCTGATGGGTCATGTCATCCTCCTTCCTCCTCTAGAATACCTATGCAAATAATGTGTTCTAAGATACAGTGGTGAAAACATGCATGGGAAGGGGAGAGCTGTACACATAACAATTTTTATGGCAAGACCCAGTAAGTGCCAGAGTCCTGGTTAAGTAGCAACAACAGAAAGCTGCATGTTACATATGAGTTTAAAATGTTAGTGCCAGTTAAAAGCCTATGGTTCAACTGTAAGTAGCTACTTTCAAATGGTATTTGTTCTTCACTTAAACTGAACACACAGCTTCAGAGTTCAGCTTCCAGATCAATCTTTCTGCCTTGAAGTTTGAAACTTAAGATGAAATGTAAGTACTGTGAACTGCTCGTGTGTTCTGTGCCCTCCCCTAGGCTAGAAGCAGATGCATGTAGCTGTAGATCCCAGTTTCACAGGTCTCTGCTGTGCTGCTAGCTTTTGATTGTGTAGTCTGGTTTTCTCTGGCTGGGACCAGTGGGTAGTGATATCTGGGATGCTCTGGCACTGGATACAGGAAGTGAGGGACTGTATCCCACCAGGCAGGATCTTAGACCCTACTGCAAATCATGTTGTCCTTGTTTTGTGGTGTGGGTTAAGGAACTTCTGTCGTGTCACCAAACACGCTGGGCGTAGTCTGCATGCTCAGGGACTTCCTCTCATGTGGTCCGTCAGTTTGGAGCAAAGCAAGCACAGCCTTTCCCCAAGCAATTCTGAACACTTAGCCTTGCTGCTGATGGTAGTGGAACATCCAAGGAGACTGAGTCGCAATGTGCCTATACCTTATCAAAGCTTGTGGCAGTTGAGATTGCAGTTAGCTTAGTTAGGCTTTTATTATCATAGAACCATAGAATTGTAGAATCATAGAATGGTTTGGGTTGGAAAGGACCTTAAGATCATCTTGTTCCAATTCCCTGCTGTGAGCAAGGATGCCTCATCCTAGATGTTATTGGAACCTGCTGCAGAAAAAATGCACTTGATTTTCAAACAAACATCCTATTTGCACTCAGATGCAATGTTAACACTTGTTTAAACCTGTTGCAGGTGCTTAAATTAGGCATCAACTCCAGCAGAGTTAATAACACAAGAAAAAGGAAACCTAGCCATGGGGCTTGCTTAATGTTACCTTAGAGACTGAGTTTGTTCCTTCGAACATGTATGCTAATGAGTCAGCTATTTCATAAACTTCCACATTTCTTCTGCATAAAATGTGTAGCTATTGGAGCATTTTGACCTTCCAAATTAATACCTTGTAGGATATTAATGTTGTACATCCCTTTGGGGAGAGTAAGGCAGGGAGAGACCCTCTGAAATTAGTCTCTGGGTACAACTGTTCAGACTTCCAAGGCTCCTACTCCAGAAGTGTTCAGAAGCTTGGGTCTGGTCAAAACCTTTTCTTGTGCTTACCAAGCATTAGGAGCTATGTAGAAATGCTTCTTAATTGTTATTACTGTCATAAAACTCATGACAGCACCTGAACTCCACAAAAAGGCTTCCCAATTCAGGAAGGTGATATATAGGCCACAGTAGAAATCAGGTTTGTTGAAGTTAATATTCTTTAAGTGTGTTCTTTGTGTATCTTATTAGATATATTTGTAGCCAATGACCAACAAAAAGTGTTGGCTTTTGGAGTGTTTTTTTCCCCCCTAAATGTGTGATACATTCACAGTTTCCAAAAGGAGGGGTTTGTTGATATTGTATTTCTCTGCTGCAAGAGCTGATATATTAAACATTATCCCAGAGGATATCTGTGGTCTTTAATTAACTTTTTTCCCATAGGCCTATAATATAGCATTATACAATATTTGGTCAGTACCCTGCTTTCCGACTCCTGTGTAGGACTTATTGGCTCTCATTTCCTGGGGGAGCATTATGAGTGCAGACAGGAAGAATGCATCAAATGAAAAGTTAATTGTGTTTAAGCTGTGGGTGAGAGAGAAACAGGATTGAGACTTGCATTCTATTGTCCCTCTATAATAAGAAAAGCTAAATATACAGTTTCTTAGGCCACTAACCCAGGAAAGAAGGGGGGAAAAATTACCCCCGTCATAGAAAGAATGAAATATAAAATATGCAAGCAGCCACAGGAAACTTCATACTTTAGTTTGAAAGCTGGTTACAGGTGATGGAGTAGGAACATGCCAGTATTCATAAGGATTACTTCCTGAGGAAGGATAAAATCCTGTCTGCTTCCTGAAGGCCACTGTGATTTGTCCTGTTACTGAAATTCCATTGTGCACAAAAGCAACAATGAGGGATGGAATAGAGGAACTTAGCCCTTCACAGGTTCATTGTAAATCAGTACAGTGTATTTGATGTCAGGCTGTGAGCAGCTTCATGCCCAGGTCTTGGCTGGCATAGGTTCTTTTAGGGGGAAGCCAAGTGGGGCACATCCGAGACTAGATTGTGAGCTACTTTCAGCACTTCTGAGTGCTCCAGCCCCAGCTACATGGCTTACTCATGCAAAATCTGTTGTGTGCAAGGACATGAGCTCCCAAGGGGGTGATAACTTGAGAAATAGCAGCTGTTTCGGAGCAGGATTTCCAATATCCCTCTCATTTGAGATGTCCCTATTGCTTATAAGACATTTTCATTGGAAAAGCTCCAACTGTCAGCAGCAATTTACCCAGCAAGGGTCTGTTATTTTCTACCCTAATATGGTTAATGGGGCTGTGTGGAAGCAAATCTTTAGATATCTGCTTGATGTGTGAAAATATATTTTCCCCCATGATTTCAGTGAGATGGTTCTAGACTTTAATTTTTGGGTTTAAGGTTTTATATGAACAAAAACTTGGTGAAAATCACTGGATCAAAAGGGTGGATGTCTTCTCATTTAGTTCTGTGCCTTCTACCCAAACTAGTTGAAGTCTTACCTAGCACTGGTATTTTAGGACAGCTTTAATCCAGGTTTCTTTAATACTAGACCATAATTTACTCGATAATTCATGAATTGGAGAGATTTTGGCTTGTGTATGAGGTGTGTAACTTGACAGAAAATGGATTATGTTTGTGTAGAATTTATCCCAGACTTTACCTGGTCACATTCCAGGCTTGAACGGTAGAGGCCAGCTCCAGAGACAGAGCTGGGTTAACTTGTAGTGAATGGAGCATAGAGTGGGGAAGAAGCTGGGGTGGGCAAGACAGACACAAATGCTGCTGTGTGGTAATTCACTTGAAAGGTGATTTGAATATTGCCACAGTCTGTAGAGTGCACAGACCTGCATGTGCTGAGTAAGTGCAGCTCAAGACCCTTCCCAGTAGTGAGTATGTGGGACTGTAACATTAGGTCCCAGTAACTGGTGTGCTGGGACCTAATGTGCCAGCTGTGCATGGTAAGTGCCTGGCCATTGTGGTGGCTTTGTGACTTGGATGGCTGTAACCTCGAGAGACCTCAATTGAGGTTTCATTGCACTGTTCATACACTTAATTGAAGAAGAATCTTGATGCGTGAAGTTTAGTCTGCTGTCCAATTCTGCAGATACCTGCATGTTCTTACGTGCATTAAGGAGAATAGTTTTGCTGGAAATTGCTGGAGATTGTCATAAAATAAAATTCTACATAGTGATGAACCAAACAGATTCAGGAGTATTTCTATATCCCACAATATTGTGGCAGGGCCAATGCTGCTGCTGTTAAAGCAAGACAGGTTATTAGTAAACATGTGTTCAATTGTTAGCATATGCCACACCTTGTCACAGCACAATCTGAGAAGCTATGCCCTGGGTTACTGTCACATCAAGTATACTGATCACTCTGAATTTGACTATCAATGTAGTAGGACAGGATGTGGCTGACACTTGGTAACACAGTGAAAGCAATCGGGAATCTTGATTGGCAATGCAGCTAAATAAAAGCCGTTTTCTGAAAGTAGCCTGGTGGAAGGGACCTGGAAAAAGAAAGGGGGGCTGAGCAAAGGGGAATATTTAGCTTTTTAACATACAGACATTCCTACGTGCATCATTCTGGTGGTTTGGGGTTTTTTAAGAATGCATAGATGAAGTGCTTAAATATTTTGAAGCTTCTCTCTCCTCTAAGACAAGAGTTGTATTAAGAATGCAGGCACACAGATGCTACTGAGCCTGGCTTTAAATGTTATGTCCATAATACCGAACCAAGATGACTGGGTTGAGGCATCCAGGCTGTTTGTACAGCATATGTTTAAATTCATTTAGAAATGGTAGTTTTCACTGAGACGGACAAAGTTAGTAATTTTCTTAGCTATTTGTTATGTGATGGGCTTTTCTCTGAAGATGAGCCTTGTGCAAACTGCTGTTTTTAACAGTTTCTTTGCATATTGTTTTCCTGATAAACAAGAATATAAAATTGTTGCTGTGCTGCTAATCTTGGGGACAGCACATTGTAAGAACAAAAATATCTCCTGATACCAGACCTCACAAACTGCGATTAAAATAACTGGCAGTGGTTTGATGAGCTATAAAGGGGTGTTTTTAACTACCTTCTCAACCTTTAGGTTTTTTTACAAGACACTATTAGATGAAATGCAGTACCAGTGTAATTTAAGTATGCAGTTGCAGGTAGATTTAAATAAAGATGATCACAGTTCATGGAGGGATCTTTCAAGACATTATAGGAACCTTTATTTAAACTTTATACAGGATTAGTTTCTTGTGTAGATAAGGGAGATGCATTTGAGATGAGTATGGTTCTGCATGGACAATTTGTGATGATCTGTCACTTAGGACACTGATCTGATGTCTGGCCTTAGTTCTTACATGGAGACTCAGTCTATCAGCATAAGTACATGATGTGAACACTGGATATACAAGTTCAGTAACTAGTAACTAGACTTGTACCTTTCTACCAGCTGGATGTCATGAGTGCCACAGAAGCTATCTCCGAAGGAGCTGTAGTTAGAATGTCCTATCACTTAGCACCAGGCTCTGCAGATAACATTTGGCAATCTTGGCAGATCGGAGCTAGGTCATCATTTGGTTTAGCTGCATGTGATAGATGCACCTATGACATAATGATTACATGCATGAAAGAAAGAAAAGTTGTGTGTACGTGCTGAAAAAGGAGTGAGACGGGTTGTTTCAGTTTCATTGTGGTGGGGAGGTAAACGTACAACTATATATTTTTGTGTTACCACTGCAGAACTCATCCAAGCTTGAAGTTTCTTTGTTAACGAATGTGATGCTGAATTACAGCAGCATCTTTGCTGTAGCTGTAGCTGTGGCAAATCCACCTGTCAACAAGGCAGCTCTGTTGCTCATTCTTTAATGCTTTGCAGAGTTTGCTAGTGGCCAATGTTAAAATCCCACTGGAGATTAATTATTAAATATGTTTTTTTCCTTACTGGAGATTTATAGCACTGTGTGTGAGAGAACACCTAGGTCTTTGGAGAATGCTATGATGCCAAGTGTCAGTTCTGTTAACATCCATTACAAGACGAAGATTCATGCTGTGGTGCAAATGGTACTTGAAGTCTTCTGCTACATATGTGCCTGTCTGTAGCTAAATATCCCTCTAGAGACTGGCAGTTCAGTTGCTACTCTCTTGATGCAGCTTGTTCCATCTGTCACTGATGCTTCAGCACTGAAGTGTCACTTCTGAAATAATAAGGGCCTGGATCTATTCTGACCAGCAGCTTAGAACTCGTCAGAACTCTTCTGGCTTCTAAAGTTAGGACTTATCTGAAAATAATAGTAGTTGGGGAGAAAGGGTCTGTCCTCTGCTAGGAAGTTTTGAGTCCTAAGCTTAGCTTGGTAAAAGAGTGCTCTGAAGGCAGCAGGGCTGTTAGCAGTACATAAAGGAGTTTATATGTGGGTCTATATATGGATTTCCCAAGATTTTGAATCTCAAGGAGAATTTAAAGCATCTGAATCTTTCATTATCTCAGCTCTGGTAAAATATGAAGGCTTTTGTGCTGTGGCACAGTGCTATTTTATTATAATTTATTTTTCAGTAGACCTCAGGAAGCAGAGGAATTGCTTTCAAACAGCCTAATTTATGGTCTAATATTTATATAGGACTGATTCAAAAATAATTAGCTATCTGCGCTTGTATTGAATTTCCTCTTAAAGAGCAATAACTTAAGTCTAAAGAAATTGGTGTGGAATTTTACCCATTCCAAAGTCTAAAAGTGGTTGGGTTTTTTTTTTCAAAGTAAACTGTGGATGACACTCATTTACCTGCATGTAAAATAATGGGGAAAAAAACAAACCCCTATGTTGGTTTGGATGCAGAAGGACATGGGCTTGCTTTTTTTAATGTCCAGCAGCCACCACGTCCCACAGCCACACTGATGTTCTCAACACTAACTACGTTACTTGGTCCTTCCATGAGAAGCTGAATCCTGTGGAGTTTGGGGTTCCTTACATCTTACCCTGGGAATTCTCTTCCCTCCAACTTACAAAATCCACACACTCATCTTGTGACTGCTTTGTACTTGACAGACTTCCCTTAAAAATGGCCAAATGAGAGCAACTAGGGCTTCTAAAGAAGCTATTGAAGAGCAAGAGCAGTAGGATGTGTGCCGTGCAACCTGCAAGACCTGAGACACCTCTTAAACACTTTTCAAACTCTTAATACACAAACTTGCAAATGAACCATAGCAGATTTGGCAGGGAGCATTTCACCCATTGCCCAGACCTTCCTTTTCCCCATGCTCCTGGAATGGAAACCAGTTCTGCCCCGTAGCAATTGTTTTGGCTGTATGTGAGCCTTTGGCAGATGGGCACGTGTCATCCTGACAGGAGTAAATAAAGACTTGGTGCATCGGGATGGTAAGCCTGAGCTCCCCAGAGACTCAGAATGCCAATCTCATCATGTCATTTCCCAAGGGTCTTTTTTTTCTTAATGGTAGGGTTATTTTCTTGGTTACAGTATTCAGTAGGCAATAGATCCTTTTGTTTTATCAGCCTTATATGACATTAGGGTTAGAGTTAATGCAGGCTAAATGCTGTGTTTTGGAAAGGAGGAGTGGAACACTTCTGGGAAGAAGGTCAGGGATTTGAAGCTAAAAGTGCAATGGTACTTTTCTAATAAAGTTCACACTGTTTTTGTCTTTTTTTTTTAAAGCTTCAGAAATCCATTAATTTGGATTCTTCCGTAGGGAGATTGTGTTGCATCTTTTTGGTTTTGAAAAGCATCTAATGATGGAAAACTGTAGAAGCATTGGGCCAGTGTTGTGAATGAGATTCCAGAATATGAAGTATGTGTTAAGACAACTTGGTTAACAAGCAACAGCAAGGTCTGCTTAATGCTTAAATATTTTACCAAATGGCAAGAGCTGAAGCTTGTGCACAAGTGTGAACTTGCAAAGAGCGTATCAGCATTTCAAAACTGAGTATGGATATCTCTGCTGAGAGCTCCCTAACTGTGGAGAACTCTTTGGGGGTATGGAATAATTGCTGCTGTTCTTTAGTTAGTGTTAATATTTGTCTTTATTTGGATACTTTCATACTGTTAACTTGTGATGGGCCCCTTTTTTAAGGTGAGGTGGAATTATGTAACTCTGTAGTCTGTATTGCACTCTTGAATGTAAATCAAGTACAGTTGCTGTCCTGAGAATTCCACCTCCTCCTGGAGCACTGCTACCATTGGAGTAGAGTTAGATAAATAAACTAACAACCTGTCTGCTTTGAAGAATTGTCTGCAGAGGTCACAGATTTGTGGGAACATCTTCTACATAATAAAAACAAAACAAGAAGCCACCTGATTGCTGCAAGCTCCAATGAACTGGGGGGGAATGGTTGATTTCTATTGTTTTTAAATTACATAATTGCTACACTTGAGTTGTGAATTACCAGAGCAAATAATATTCTGCATCCAGTTGGAGCTATAATGATACAAAGCAAACCACAGAATATCCATTTGAATTACTTTAATGGTTTAGAAACCTGTGGGGAATTTCGCATTCTGTGCAGTGCTGTACCTGGCAAGACCAACGCTCATCTGCTGTTCTCTGGTGACATGTCTGCCTTAGGAGGTGCTGCTGAGCCCAGCGTTTGAACTTGTTAGTAGGAAGCTGGAACGTGACATTTTCAGCTATCAGTGGAGCTGTCTATTAGGAAGCAAAGAGAACTTGGTGCTTTCACTTCTGCTTTAAAGTTGGCAATAAATAGGAAAACGTTACTTTGCATCTGTAAATGTTGAGATTTTAAACCCCACAGTGCTATAGCATGGTTTCAGCCTTCCAGTGTTGGAATGGAAGAGGGATATCTAGGTCTAGCAATTACAGGCCTAGCAATATCTGGGCCTAGCAATTACAGCACTTGCATATGAAGTGAAAGACCCTGATGCAAGTCCCTGCTCCAATCAATATTTAATATGAGGCTTTAGAAAACAGGGTTGAGGAGAGAGAAACCTGAAGTGTCTGCATGGGACATAAGAAAATAGTCATCTGGCTGGTAGTTAACAACTGAAGTATTCTACATCTGAAGTTAGACTCCCTCGACTAATGAAAGTATTTCTCACATATTTGCATGACTCTTGTATCAGAAGATTTAACCCATTTCTGAGAAGACCTGTACCACTGCAGTCATTGGGCTTTCAGTAGAAGTGGCTCAGCCAATTGTGTTTCTTTGGCCAAAACCCAGAAGCCATTGAGCTGGAAAACTCTGAGCTGAATATAAAGAAAACAGTAGTGGTTACTTAGAAGAAATCTTAATAACCTGAAACAATTCTTTTGTTTGTCTATTTAGAAGCCTCTCTAATTTTAGCTTAATGGTTATTAAATATATTTCTACCTACATTTCCCCACCCCCCAGCATTTATGGTGTTATTTTTGCTTCTTAAGAGCATTTGTGTTCGATTCTTCTAGAGCTTTTACCTATATAATCATGTGAGGGAATGGTATCCAAGCAGAGTAAGAAGTAGTATGACACAAAAACATAAATGATGCAATCTGAATTTTCATTCATAATTATAATATTTACTTTCTAGATCTATCTCGCTTAATATTTTACAGAGCTGCTGACAGTGCCTCTCTCCTTTCCCTGCACAAGCCTGTCCAGCACCCCAGGCACTCACTGAGCTGAAGCCTGCACTCCTGCTAGGTTTGTCACCCTGTGACACACTTGCCACTTAGTGTACAGATAACAGGTTCAGAAACCTGAGATCAGATTTAGTGTGTAACTGGGCTATGGATTTCTGCATCACATTGTACCTCCTGAGCATTTGTTGTCTCTGAACTTGGTCTTTAAATTATGTGCTTTTGTGGGGTGTACACAGTCATTCTGTGCTGCCTTTCATAGGCAGGGTTGTGCTCTGTGGAAACCCTCGGTCAGAACAGAGCTCCTGTGCACTAAGTTAAGACAAAGAGCAGTAACTGGAAGAAAACAGATTTGGCTGTGTCAGTTATAATCCTCAAACACTTCAGACAAACAGGGTAATGGGCTGGGCAAGATGGAACAAAACTCCAGCACAGCAAAGGCCAGAAAGTGGTTCTCACCACATAGCTTTGCTCTGCTGACCCCAAAATGTACAGATGTGACAGTACATCTGGACCCAGCAGGCTGTACTTGTCCATTCTCTGGTGCTGCCCTGACTGCATTTGCTGCTCTTTAGTGCCTCACATTCTTATGATCATCCTGTTAATTGTTCCCCAAGATCAGATAAAAAGGTGAGAATAAAACATGGTGTTTCAACTCTTTGTGGTTAGCAACAAATCCTAACTGAAATGGTAGAACTTGGTGTTAGAAACATGGCTGTTAGAGACTAAGAGCTTGTTAGGGCTCTGTTAGGCAGGATGGGGAGGCTTGCTGCTAGTGGTGGGTAAAACCAAACAAAAGAACAAAAGGAGCAGGAAATATGTGGAATTTAGGGGGAGGCACTGTCATATCTCAGTTTTATGGAGGCTGGTAATGGTTTGTCTACACTTTGTGTGGCACTTGGAGGCTTGAAGAGTCCGCTCTGTTGCCCGCAGCGCTGATGAATGTGTAATTATACGTAAAGGCATCCTATAGGCATCCAAGATAATGGTTCTTGCTGCTGTTATTTAATGCTGCAGAGAGCTTTACTCTGCAAGAGACTTCTTATTAGCATGTTTTACTTAATTTGTTCTTTGTTATCAATTTAGTGTCCTGCAATTACTCCTGCAAATTATAGCTTGGAATTTGCTAAAAGCATATATTGCCACTGGTGTTGAAGAATCTTTGCCTCAGTAGAGTCATGTTGTACTTGTCTGTAGAAATGTCACTGATGATGAGGTAAAGTAGAAATAAGTCTGGGTTTTAGTCATGGAATGGTGGTTCTGTGTCTTAATGGTGTTTTTGTACCTTCAGGTGACTTACTCTCCCTTTGGCAGCACAGGCTGTAGGAATGAAGCCAATGTGATTAAGCCTCTCCAATGTCACATTTCATATATAATCATCTGACTCTATGGTCAGGGCAGAGCTCTTATAACCTACAAGCTTTATTTCACCATTGTAGCTTCTTTTTGAAATGAAGAATGTGTTCCCTGCAAAAAAGCTGACCAGTAAAGCCTGGGCAGTCTCTCACAACTGCAGCCACTCTTTGTCTATTATTTTGTATGTGGTTGCTATAGCAGGATTCCCAGGATGATTTTCTTGTTGGCAGTACCTCAGAAGGCACAAAGGGCAAAAGGCATGAACATGTAACTCTATGTTCACATCAAGCTTAGCAGAGCTTCTTTGATTCTGTACAGAAAGAATTGTACAAGATGTTTGGGTGTCCTTGTTGGAAATGATAGCATGAACTCCATTATCCAGCTCTCCTTTTCCTAGTTTTACCTTTTCTAGTTATAAAGAATAAACAAACATCTATTTTTCTTGTCCATTTTCTAGATTCTAGCCACACTCTGTTCTGAGGTTACCCATTAATTCAGGCAGATCACTCGACAAGCCAGTTTTATATTGTTTGACCCCTTCATTACACTCTGTACAAGCACACTGATGTTTGAAGCCATTTCCTCCATCAAAAAAGACTTTCTGAAGTGTGAAATTCAGAGGGGAGTGTGGGGGAGATGCTAAGAATTCCATGTACTGAGTATTACAGGTGTCTTTCTTGGAGGTACCAAAGTGAAGCATCACACACATGCACATTTTGGTTCTAATGATGGCACTGACTTCATGAATAAGTGGTATCTAAAGCCTGATGTGGCTGTAGTAGCAGCTCATCCCCAGCAGATGTCCATTGCAAGGTGCTGCTGAGACCTTGTGTGTTACAGCATCAGGGTGATGACTGTGTAGGTTGTGGCTTTTGGGGGAGGACTCCAATTTGGAGAGACACCAATTTGATGGATGG
>NW_009936570.1:0-2691 GCF_000696875.1 Nestor notabilis
CTAGGGACTGTAGTGGTAGGACAAGGGGTAATGGGTTTAAACTTAAACAGGGGAAGTTTAGGTTAGATATAAGGAAGAAGTTCTTCACGGTGAGGGTGCTGAGGCACTGGAATAGGTTGCCCAAGGAAGCTGTGAATGCTCCAACCCTGGAGGTGTTCAAGGCCAGGTTGGACAGTGCCTTGGGTGACATAGTTTAGTGTGTGGTGTCCCTGCTCATGTCAGGGGCTTGGAACTAGATGATCTTATGGTCCTTTCCAACCCTAACTATTCTATGAGTCTGTGATTCTATGATTCTAACTTCTGGCCAAAAAGCCGGCTCATGAAATCAGGCAGCACAAATGTCAGCAAGAGCAAAGAAAATGGCATTATGTACATTTAGTAATAAATCTAATCAAGAGTAAGGCTAGTGCTGATCTGTTACTCAGAGTCAGAGGTGTAGCCAGGGAATACCACAAGTCCAGACTAGACCCTCACCAGTGTTGGTTTTGACCAAAAGACCCCCAGAGAAACAGAAAAGAAATCGCTGATCAAGTCCAATCTGATCGTCTCCTCAGAGAACTGAGTCAGGCAGCAGCCTGCCCACATCATGAACTCTTATTTCTGAGGGACCATTGACAGAGTGCCTGGAGCCCAGGCAGTGACAGAGGAAAGCCGGGGGGTCCAATAATGCAGCTTCATTTCTGCCTAATTATTTATTCAAGAAGTTTTAAACCTTCACCGCACCAGCAGCAACAAGAATACAAACTATGAGACTCTCAAGTCAGCTCAGCCTCCTTTTAGCAAGGTAACAGCTGTGTGGGTGCTCAAGAAGTTGCACATGTCACAGTCTGACATGAGCAAGATGGGGGAATTTGGGTGATGTGGTCTAGCATGAGACATCCCTGCCCATGGCATGGGGGTTGGAACTAGATGATCTTAAGGTCCTTTCCAACCCAGACCATTCTGTGATTCTGTGAATAGCCTGGGATAGAAAAGCTGGAAAATAAATCGTTGTAAGCAGTTCACACAATCCATCCTCCTGCTTGAAGAATGGAATTACTGATGAATCAGGCTCTAGTCAGCATTTTTGTCAATTCTCTGAGTGACAGAGTCAAGAGCCACTTCTGGGGAGCTTAGACCTGGAATTCAACACGATTTTGAAAGCTTCGAGAAGTAGTAAGAAAGCAGCAGGGTGAAACTCAGTGTGGTGAAATAGAAGCTGCTTACCTCGGCTGCAAAAATCTATGGAGGATGGTAAAGAGGAGACAAGAGACCAGCTGTTCAGAGACAGGATGCGGAGGTCAGTGTTGCTGGAAGAAAAGCAGTCATCATCCTGGAACACAGGCCAGTGAGCAACTCACAGGCCGTAATCCTCCTGCTGCACATCAGCAAGGCCTTGGCTAAAACTGAGTTTCGTGCTTCAAGAAGATGGACAAAGAAAATGGAAACGGTTGGACATTTAGCAACTCTGACTTGGTACAAAGAACTGGCTGAATCAGATGTTTGGCAGTGAGAAGGGCTTTGCTTTTGCTGGGGTTTTTTTTGTTTGTTTTCCTAAGAAAATGCCAGATTTCCTGCAGAGTCTGTAAAAATCTCTACTACTGGAGACATTTCAGAACAGATTAGTCAAACATCTCCACCAGCAGTAGCTATTTCATGGAACATTGGGGTGAAAAGCAGACTAGAGAATGCCCATGTACATTTCAGATTTATCTTTATATGAACACAGAACACTATTTCCAGTGAATAGCTGAGATTCCAGAACATCCACATTCAGAACATTTGCAATTCTACATTTAATTGCAGAGTTAGAAATATTTCTGAAAGTTCTTGAACATGCTGTAGGAATAGATTGTTTCTTCACTTTGCAAACTGATGTACTAGCAGCTTCTAGTAATAAACAGACATCCTTTAGAGATTCTGTGGAGCTTGCACTAGGCAGGGTATTTTTCATCCCTATTTCTCCCTCCTCCTCCAGCAGGTTGAATATAATACGTTTTAAGTTTTATTTTACAGTGCAGTTACTTATTCCAGCACAGAAGTTTAGGTTAGATCTAAGGAAGAAGTTCTTCACAGTGAGGGTGCTGAGGCACTGGAATAGGTTGCCCAAGGAAGCTGTGAATGATCCAACCCTGAAGGTGTTCAAGGCCAGGTTGGACAGTGCCTTGGGTGACATAGTTTAGTGTGTGGTGTCCCTGCTCATGGCAGGGGTTGGAACTAGATGACCTTAAGGTCCTTTCCAACCCAAACCATTCTATGATTACATGAGCCAACCGCAGGTTGCATTGGTTATGTCAGGGAAGTAAGGGGAAGAAGAGTGGAAGTTGATAAGCCAGCATTCTCACAGTACTTTTGAGATACAACTGTAACATTTATAGTGATATTTCTTCCTTTGACAACCTCTAGATGCAAAATATGTTTTGCATCTTTAATTTCATTTTTGATGTCTTAAGATACGTAGCATTGAAACTCTTAGCAAGTATCATATGATCATCCTATATTGTAGGCTAAACGCTTTGGGATCAGAGAATGTATTACAAAGTTCCCTGCAAAGGCATCTGCAGAGCACTAGGCAGAGCTCCATATCTTCCTCTGTTCAAGATCCCTTAAGCAAGATGTTAAGATTAATTATTTCATGTGCTAGTTTCATACATCAATTTGAAATTGAACCTGTGCAGTCTAAAAGGCACTGACTGAGCATACTACATATTC
>NW_009936570.1:2722-12886 GCF_000696875.1 Nestor notabilis
GCAGTCTCTTTCTGTGAAGAGAGCCCACTCATTTCCTCAGCACTGCAGTATCCGAGTTAGGCTTTAAACAGCAGTAGGGATGTCTCCAGTGTCAGAAGAGTTCAGCAGCAGAGTCACAAACACAAAACTGGGAGAAAAAACCCAAAGCGTTCACACTTGCAAGTCAGGCTCCAGCAAGAGGCTCAGCTGAGAGCTGCAGGCTGAAGCTGTGCTCAGTTCTCCATGGGCTTTGTCAGCCCCACACCAGCTACAAGACAGCTGAAGTCAGGCAGTGGCACAGCTCTGACATTCTCAAAGACAAGACTGACAAGTCCAGATCCTCTGACAGAGCTTCCTATTTTCTACTCTATGCTTACAAATAGCTGCTCAGTCGTTCATAGTAGCAAATCAATTCTCCTGCTTCCTATTTTATAGGGAAATGGGAAAATTGCTCCCCATTTGCCTTAATCCTGCACTGATTGTGGAACTGAACAGAAGAGGGTTTCATAAATAAGCCCAGACTTACTTTGTTTCAGACAACTTGAAGCTGCTTAATCCCTCAGAGTGAATCACTTTTAAAAGGGACTTGACATAAGGCAGGTTGCATTTTAAATTGCCAAGTTACATTCAGATCTAAATCAACATTATTTAGCACTTAAGTGGTAAAACTTCAGCAGTAAGGTTGTCCTACTTGCATAAGAGATCCAACAAATGAACAAAAATCTGTCTGTCTGCTGATATGCATGCAGTTTTGTACCCTGCAGTGTATGGAGCTAGCTTAGGTACTGAGAACAACATTCTGCATCCAGCATCCCACACAGAGTATTGCACTAAAAACGTATGTACATTAGAGTAAAATGTGAAGTCAATCAAGTTCCACAACACCCCTTCTGTGGTGTTCTGTGCAACAACTGTGGCAGGATAATATCAGCCTGGACAAACCACTGCATCACTGCAAACAGATTGCTTTTGCTAACTCAGATTACCTCAGACATCTGTGAGCAGCACTTGAAACAGTGCCAACATTTAAATTATGGAACCTGAATAATTCAGAGGTTGAAGTTATGCTCTCAAAAGCCATCATCTTCTCATGGTGGCAGGGAGACTACTACCTTTTCCGCATTGAAATGGTTCGACCAGGACAGTTAAGAAGTTTCACAGAGTAGAGACACTAACTCATAGCTGGGAGAGCAAAATAGGACATGGACACACACACCTTCAAAATACGATTTCCTTCTGATGCAAGTAAAGTTTAGGTGTGCAGAGGTGATCTGCCAGTCTTAAATCCTTGAAGGAAACTAGTCTGTGAAGACAAAAATCAGTTGAATTGCCAGTACGTGCTAACCTTCGTCCATATCAAATCAATGTATCAAAGCATGCTTTGCAATTAAGTCGTAGCACATTAACATCTAAAACACAGTAGACTTCTGTGCACTTGACGGAATTCCAGTCTCTGTTCAGATGCAGTCTGACACAGGTCAGTTCAAATACTGAACTAGAATTTACTTTACAAATGCAGACTCTGTGCAACGATTGCATATCACATACACGGGAGAAAACCACTGAAGAAAACAGAAGCTGAAATAGTAAAAATTCAAAACATTAAAGCAGAGGTGAGTTCAGGTTCTCCACTTGCTGACTTGAATCACAGTTAAATGTCCTATATACATCTATCCTATACATGCACCATTTCCCTCACTCTATAGCTGCACACCTGCAGGAGCAGCACTGTTTTCTGTATACTTATAAAGATGTGTCTGTTTGGGGTGTTTCAAGACCCATCTAAGCCCATTAAAAAAAAAATAAATAAATAAAAGGATTTTTAAAGTCCATTGAGACAGAAAATGCACCTAAAGCTTATCAGGGGCCTTCTCTTAAACTGGGAGGTTTGAGCTCAGCACTTACAGAGCAGCCTGGTGAAGCCATGGACACACAGCACCACTCTTGCTTGGCATGCTACAGCAGAAACTTTATTCAGTTCATTTGGAAAATATTTGCAACCAAAATTTATTTTTGTAAACTCACAGAAATAAGCTTTAACATAGAGGCTGTTACAACTCAAATACAGGTAATACTTTCAGCAATAACTTACAGATACAAACTAATGATAAACTACAATTTCACAGAGAATTGTAAACATTTTGCACAATTGTCAGTCCTTTCTTTTAGGCAAAGTGCTCTTTTGATGACAAATAAATTAACACACACATAACTAGAGTGGACTACTTCCAGACAATACAAAAAGGTGTTGAATAAGGCTTGTAAACAATGTAATAGTTAGTTATGCAGAATCCATAAAAGTGTCTTGCAGGCTAAATACACTTACATACCTGGGCAGCAAAATTGATCTTGAAAATGCTTTGAATGTTAAATAAAAAGTTAACATTAATATCTTTCCAATGATATTTTTAATACTCAATAAATGACTTAAGGTTACACCCTTAGTAGCTTATATCCCTGACAGAAAGGAATTAGGTGTGACTTAGTGGCAGTTGTGTCATTGAGTGGGGTAGCAGAGGCTGGAGTCCAAGAGCTGTCGGAGAATGAGCTACAAAACCAGAAATATTTACTGGTCAGCTTCAGGGGAGGCACAAAAAGATCATCAGCAAGTCATTCCCACTGGGCAGAAAGAGTCCTCTGGTCCCAGGCACTGCAGCGTGCTCTCTCTGTCCCAGCCCAGCATCTACCCACAGCCCACCTCACACCCCTGCTCTGGAAGGAAATAAGCTCAGGCCACAAGTGCAGCTTGGAGCCCAGTTCTCCCCAAACCTTTACAGTCCCTCCTAATCACAAATATGAGCCAAAGCTGTTGACTTGCTGGGCCATAAAGACATGCAACGACTGAAATATACTTTTGACCTCTGGGCTCCCTCCTCCCCATGTGTCACTGTGAGGGAAGCTGAAGTTTTTGGTGAAGTTGCTGGATTGAGTGTACCTACAGTCCTTGGGGTAAGAGCCAGGGAGTGGGTGCTCTTAAAATTACCTATTATTAAAAACCTGGCACGGATGCTTAAAAAAAAAGTGTTTGGTTTCTTATTACTAATATTCATAGACTGGAGGAAGCTCAAGAAGTGGTCTTGCACCCAGGTCTTCAGCTCTGCTCTTACAGTGAAGGGCCTCTGCTTGAAGAGGCACACTTCTTAATGAGGTGTAGATAGCAAGTAGTAATAAGATACAGAATCATCAGTTGGAAGGGACCTTAAAGATCATCTGGTTCCAACCCCCTGCCATGGGCAGGGACATACTAGGAACTAAAAATCCTTTAAGTTTCCTTAATCGGTACCTGATAAACTGTGCTTGTTACAGTCGATAATGATTTCACTTGTGTATGTGGAGTTGTACCTACCATCCATATAGCTGTGCAGAGCAGTTAACATTGTCCCGTCCTGGGGTACGTACGCAGAATACGCCATCTCTTCTAACATGGGTGGAGACAGCCTGGAGGGCTGAACGGCTGTGACGGGAGCACTAGATGAGTGATTGGGGCTGACGTGTTTCTTGTGGCGTGCTCTGCAGTTTTGAAACCACACCTGAAAAGGGGGAAAGTTTACATCATGTTGAAAGGCTGTGTTCAGTTTCCACATCAGCACCATAAAAACACCGGAGTTCTAACTTCAGCTGAACTGGGTTAGTTAATCAGGTCTCTGACATAACACTGATAGCCCAAATGAAGCATCATCCATTCAAAGCCTGCACAGTTTCTCAAGCAAGTGTGGCTGAACCAGGGAAGCTCCAGCAGAGACCAGCACCCCCAAAGGGCAGGCACGGTGCAGGGCTGCCGGGGGCATAGCTAGTGCCGTCCCTCAGCACGGCTGACCGTGCAGTGGCTGTTCACAGGATGCACTCTCCTCTTCACACTGGAAATGTGCAGGATTCCTTTTTTTGCTGCCACATACCTTGTTTCTGGCAGCAAAACTGTTAATCTTCCGGGCTGGAACAAGCCAAAGGGACTGCAAACTTAATTTTATATAAACATATAAATATATAATTTATACAATATAAAAATTTGTCTCTATGATGAAAGAGCACGCATACACTCTTTGCTGAAAGGCATCATCAAGCAAAGATTCGAAGTTTGTCTTTCTCCCTGTTTTGGATGGCATGAGTGTATATTTTAACTTTGCTTTCTAGAACAGGTCACTCAATAATCACTTGCTGCTGAGTGCCATTTTGTAAGACTGCAGCTCTTAAGAACAGACTATTAAAGTAAAAAAATCTGTATTTAGAAGACCTTAGTGGCAATTTCTTTACCATTTAGGCTGAGAAATTTCTTCCTGGAAGATTATTAATCCTCTACACGACATGCAAGAGGAATACAGGAAGTTTTCCAAATTCACATGTTTATTCTAGACCTATTCCTGACTAAGGATGTTGTCCAAAGTTATGTGAAAACTGCCAGATTAGGTCTTTTTCCATCTCAGCATAACTACATGGAGAAAGTTGTTCTTAAGCATTTCCAAAGAATGAGTACCAGCCTTTGTCATTCAGTGTCTTAGCACGGTTACCTGTATAACACGCCTGCTCAAGCCCGTTCTTTCTGCCAGTTTCTGGAGCGTTTGTGCATCTGGATTGTTGTCCTGAGCAAACTGTGCTTGCATAACCTGAAACAGCAAGATAAGAGATGGCGGGTTAGTGTGCGCAGCATCAGGGACTCCTCGCAGACCGAGGTCCTACTCCTTGCCTGTAATCTCTAGTCCCCGACAGTCCCAAATACATTAAGGAATAAAAAATCCCAAAACATAGAAAATCTGCCCAATCCCCTTATTATGCTCAACTGAGCTGCAACATTTACCAGGAATGGGGTAAATTCTGCTTGGCAATAGTAAGACATGCAGGGGGTGCTCAGTGAGGGTGGCATTAAAAGGACTGAGAGAAAATTCACTGCAGAGCAATTTGAACATCCCTGATAATGTCTGCAGCAGCAGACCACAGCACAAGGAAGGAGGGGATTTTGATTCACCTCTCTGAACTTGTCAGGCACTATCTGCATCTTGTGTTATACAGAGCAACTTAACTCCGGCAGCACAGAGGGTGGACTTGGAAGTTGCTTGTGCCTCATTCACCTTTAACCAGCCCAAGGAACACAGCAGCTCCCCCCGTCGCCTGCCCTGCACTATGTGGCTGTTCAGTTACACACACCTTTTACAGAAAGCTGCTGCCCACATTTGGCATTAGGATATGAGTAACTTTTCTTTTTGGCAGTAGATGTCACCTTGGCCTCACCCTGAACAGTTCCAGAGCCTGGGAGAGGTAACTGTTTATGGAAATAAGGCCCCGTGGATTTCTGAAGGTTGTCTTCAGCAGCTCAGTAAACTGTAGCTTCTCATTTCTGGATTTTGACCCTCGGTAGCTTGCAAATTTTTCCTGGCTGCTTCTTTAGAGACTCCGACTATTTGTCTCCATTTAGAAACACCAAAACTATTTACTTCCCTACTGTTCCACACAGAGACATCAAAGAACATGGACATCCTTTGGTGCAAGTACTTCACGAGGTGTGTTACCACATGCTGTCACCCTGACAGTCACTTGGTCCTTCTGATGCTTCCCTTGCTGGAAGTCTTATACCAGCATCAAGGTCAGGTACAGACAGATGCACTGAGCAGATAGCAAGTGTCATTAAATAACAAGAGGCCTTGAGAACTCAAACACCTGATGAAGTAGGTCACAGTCTATTTAAAAAACAGGAAAAGGGAGGGAACATGGAAGTTTGATTGACTGCAAATGGGAAGAAGCTCTGAATATGGTTCCTATGCTAATGGCTGTGCCTGTCTCCCCTTCAGCTATTGCTGGAAAAGGAAGTTCCCCTTTGCAGAAGTTCAAGCTTGATGTCCAGAACCCTTGTCAGATTACTGCCAACACGCTCGTTTGCAATAATTCTGTTTCCAGTCACGGCTGAAATAGCAAAGCAAGCTTTGAACAGCCACATGCCATGTAATACAGCACTGCTGACATGCCTCACACCTCAGCTTCAGTTTTTCTCAAGTGCTTTCACCACAAACAGGAGGACAGGCAAACAAAGCAGAGCTCACACTGAGACAGTAGAAAACAAATGCTGCTGCAGCAGCCACATGCGACCAGAAATTCACATGTATTGTAAGCTGAAAGCAGGGACATGTAGTTGGGATTAGGTAGAGGACACAGCTTCCTTCCCACTGCAGGCTGAAACCTCTAACTCTGGTCTCACCAGTACCCCTCTCGTGGGGAGCTGGCTCTAGTCATGGTGATTTTTTCTAGTAGAAGGCTCATTTAAGTGAAGTGGTGATCCAGAGGGTGAAATAACTCATATCTGAGGTAGTCCAGAGCTAACTCTTGCCAAGGGAGCAACAAGACAAGAAGCCTTGAAAGCAGAGCATTACAACAAAATCCAACCTTCCACCCTTGTTAGTGTCTTGAGGTCATACACAGAACCCACCTTCAGGATGGCTTTTCACATTATAGAATTCTAAAATACTTTGTCTGTATTATATGTAGCCGTGTAAATGCCTGATTAAATAGATTTCATCAAGCAATCAAAACAGAACCACCTTTTTGTTTCCACTCTGCAGAATTACTGGCTGCCCCGGGGAAATAAAAAGCTTGAAGAGTAACTATTTCATATTAAACTGCTGAAGCTAACAAACAATTCCAGAAACATGCCGTGTCTTGATAGTTTATGAAAGAGTTTAAAGCATGCAAGTTTTTTCTTTCCCCCCATATGCATCTGATTTCCTATCAGTTCAGCACCTATGTCCTGCAAAAACCTGAGCCATGCAAGCCTTTAGCACTGCCTCTACCTGGAGCTGATCTGCTGTGAAGCTGGTCCGAGCTCTTTTTGCTGGTTTTGGATGATTCACATCTTGTTCTGTTAGTAGTGCTCCTTCCACACTAATCCCATTACCTGGAGCATTAAAAGGAAAACACCACTGTCTGCTAAACATTCAAAACAATGTTATTTGTAACTCAGGCTGTTCTGCAATGACAGCACTTGGCCAGCTGAACTTCAGCTTTAAAAAAGCCATATTCTCTTCAGAGTTAAATTGGTCTGGCACCATTACCCATTTCAACCCAAATTACTCCCAAGTGAGGAAAGGAATAGATCCAGCATGGTACTTTATCAGGTAGATACACTCTTGCTTTCTTTTCCTTAGGACAGAAAACCAGTTACACAATTTAAAAATTAAAAAAAAAAAAAAAAAACCAAAAAACAAAAAAACAACAACAAAAAAACCCCCATCAAATAGCTTGCACATTATTTTAATTCAGAACCTGCGCTTCCAGCCTCAGCAAAGGCAGGTAATTACCTCTTCATAAGGAAGATGAAGTGAACCCCAACAGTTTAATTAAAACTAAACCACAAACACAGTCCGTAACAAAAGCAGCATGTTACCATTTTCGACTTCTCTTTTCAGGTTGTCCAACATGCAGTCGTAATGTACTCTGCACAGGACTTTCTCCTCGACCAAGGCAAACTCCTCTCCCGTAGAAAGCTGCCTCTTGCAGGAGAAGCAGGCGAAGCACGCCAAGTGGTAGACGTTCCCTTTAGCCCTGCGGACCCAGTCGGTAGCATGGATGTGCCTCCCGCAGCGGGAGCAGCGGGTCCCGTACCGCCTGGAAAACAGAGGCCACCACAGCATGAGAGCAAAGACACCAACTGCCTGGGCAGGAGGGATGCTCTGGGAGGGCGACCGGGATGTGGCAGCACAGCTGAGACCAACAGCAGACGGGCAGGCCACAAGGATGGGGACAGCGCAATTGTGTTCTTACGTGGGAAACAAAAGTAAATCCATGACTTTTATCCAATTGCTTAAGGCAAGACCATACTTAACTACAGAAGTTAATATTTTCATAAGCCAAAGAGGAAAATAGAATCATCATAAATTCCTACATGAATTTACAACTCAACTTCCTATAATTCCTCTTTTAAAAGCTGTGAGGGGGAGATGGAAACAGCTGACACCATGTTCAGAAGTCTCCCAATTATTCAAGTACATTTCACATTGCTCTAGTGGTAGTCTGAATTATTATATTTAGCTACACCATCCCTCACTACCCATTTAGCTCCCTTCAGCAGAAGGGGGAAAACCTGTGTCTTCATAGTTATTTCCTTAATTACCATCACATTATGATTTTAAAAGAAATTCAAATATCTGCAAGGATTTACATTACTACAGTAGAATATTTCCCTTTGAAGAGGAAACCATCCACCAAGGGATGTTGATTATTTAGATAAGAATTTATCCTTATGAGTCTGCAAAGATTCTCTTTGCCTTTCCAGAGTTGGCAGCATTCAGCCTGCCTCCTCCCTCTCCTTCAGTGGCAAAACTGACCAGCTGAACACAATCCTTTCACCACACAGGTGAGGATCCCATAAACACTTCGGCCTGTGGCAGGACCTCCAATCACACCAAAATTAACAGCACTTTGTTTTTGCTTTCTGGACTGAAGATTTTTGTACTTCCAGGCAGAACATCATCTCAACTGTGCCTCATATTCTCTGTCAGCATTGCCAAAGAACGATTCTTCACGCATACAATACCTTTCCAACTTACTATGACATGAACTCCTATTCTGTGCCCCCCCCATGCATACAGAAGTAAATGATTGTATAAACGCAGTACCTGTGCATAACAGTGGAGGGGCAGAGGGGGAGACTTCATAGGCCATTGCATTAGACAGACTTGGGGTCTCCCAAGTCCCTCTGCAAGAAATGGCAGTTTACTGAAAATAAACCTAGAAAATGCAACCCAAAGAGCCTCAACATGAGTTTTAGTTGCAGCTTAAGCGAAAAAGTAACAAGCAAGTGTAATGTGTTACTGAGTAAAATGATATTCCTGTGCGAGATACCTGAAATAGTCGAGTTTGCAGAAGATATCTTTATCTTTGATATAGCAGCTCGTGTGCCTTCCTAGGGACGTCCTGCAGACACTGCAGGAGAGGCAGCGCACATGCCAGCAGAGGTCATTCACCTGCAAAACAGAACAGAACAATCTCCTTCCAGGTCGGTGCTGCCAGCATTGGGCTTCAGCATCACAGAACCCGGTTTTCCATCCATACCGACACGGCCAAAAAAAATAATCACATGTGCCCCGATTCACGGAACACTCCTCTTCGGTGTAAAGCGTCTTTCCCAGAGCACAGCTGGTGCATTGAAGGGTAATTGATGTGATGATGGAGGTCTTCCGAATAAGCTTTCATGGTTTTGCAATTAAAAGCAGCAGAAGAGAGAGCAAGAGATCCAAGTTCCATGTAGGTATTTTGTGCCCGGTGCTGTTCTCATAGCATTGGAGTAACAGAGCAAGTCTTGGCCTCACATAACCTCAGGAAAGCAACGAACTTACTTTTATTTCCCAACCTGTCAAAGTCCTGTGCAACAAAGAGCAAACCTTGCAGAGGGATCTGAAACTTTAAAATATGAGTATTGAAGGACACTCTGTGTGTGTGTGTGTGTGTGTGTGTAGGGGGGTAATGCTGCCAAAGGGAAACACACCACAAGCCATGTCTTCATTTGCCAGGTTTCTGTTGAAGCAAAGTGAGCAAACGAAGCCAGAGTCTCAGAATACTAGCAGATGCTTTAACAAGTTCAACAGTTCTTTACCATCAATGTCTATGAAACTGGACACAGCCCTGGGAAGCAGCATGAATCAGCAGACCTGAAAACTCACATTTAATTTTTTGGCAAATAAGTTACATGCATTTATTTTAATTTTTCCTTTTCTGTGAAGAGAACTCTTGGTCCTGCAGACACTGTGCTTCACACATCAGCTAAATAACTTAAATCATTTGGGAATCCGAGACTCCCAGTGACCACAGAAATTAAGTAACAAGCCTCTGGTTAATCCCATGCTGCGAATTCTCTAAACCAAACAATGACTAAATTCAGATTTTTTTATTTTTTTTATTTTCTGAGCCAATTTCTCGTTTCACTCCAAACAGCCCACATATTGCCTGGGGCAAAGCAGCAGACTTGAGATAATCCAGGATGTGCCTTTCATCAGACCCTGCCAGACAAATCACAGCGAAAGCTCGGCATTGACTCCAGCACTCGCGCTGGAGTCGCCCGTTTCAGTCATCCTCCGGGTTGTAACGTTATGTTTTGCAGTTGCCCAGCGCTCTCCCTCGCTGGCAACATCTCCGCGTGTGCTGACAGATTTACACTGCAGTATAATGTGAATCTGTTGACCACGGCTGTCACCAAACCCATCCTCC
>NW_009936571.1:0-5502 GCF_000696875.1 Nestor notabilis
ATATATAAGTATATTATAAGTTTTATTTATTAGCACAGGTCTTGAGAATGAATTTAACCCAAAATGTCACTAATGACAGTGAAATCATATTTGAGGTGATTTTTCCCCATCTGTGGCTACTTCAGTGGTACAAAAGGCATTTGCTTCTTTTAGACTGATTTCCAATATCTTGCAAAATAGAGCTTTTATGTACAAATATGAATAAAGGTAGCAGATGTTCAACATTATGAAAGCAGGTTTTATTAGACAAAATAATAGTAATAATTTCTGACACGGTGAAAATTAAGGACTCAATAAAAGTTTCATTTTGTAGACAATCAATATTTTTAGTCCAGAGAACTACTTTAAATATCTGAAATCTAATTCTGTGTCTCTTGCAAGAGCTGAGAATATAATAACCCTCCAACAACACCATGTTGAAGCACCACAAGTCTGAAATAGGATATCAGGATCTATTAAAATGAAGGCGCAATTTAGAGAGGTGCGATAGCTCAATGGTAAAAAACCAAAATAATTTCCTTGTGATTTTGTACACATACAAAGGATGTAGTTGGGTCTCCACACTGTATCTGAGGATCAGCGGCCAGGCTATGATGAACGTGGTTACACTGTGAAACAAAACAAGTGCAAAGATGTTGATTCAGATTTTCTGAACCATTTGATTCAAATTTCCTGAACCTAAAGCCAGAGGAGTGTGTGGGAATATTTCTATTAATTTCAGTTCAATTTGATTCTGTCCAAAATTCTGTCCAGTGCTGGAAAAAAATAAAAATTTAATTAAAAAAAAATCCAAATATGACTGTTCACCTATTTTAATAGGAGACAAACATGCTTCACAGGTAGTATGTAACAAACAAACAGAACATATGGCCACCACTGCATGTATAGAATTCAATCATATCTTATCAAAACCATGGCATATGTTCCTCTGCTTTACTGAGTACATAAATGTCATTTTCTTATTATGCTTTGAAGTGGACAGTTCCTGTTCTGCTGATATGACCAGGTTATAAATGGTTGTGTTATGAAACAGTGACAACCACTGAATCGGTGTATATGTTCAGTTATTTATTTTTATCTTTGTATCTTGCATCCCTTTCTTGCAAGCATTCTAGAATCATGATTTTTTTTTTTTTTTTTTAGGACTGTCTTGTCTTGCAAAACTTTTTAATCTTTTTGTTATTAATTGAATTCTAGTTTGAAATTCTTTTTAGGAGCTGTTGGAACAAGGCACATCATTGATGCTTACATTTAGACCAGTTATTTTAGCATATATTCCCTTTTAAGCACAGAAAGACTCATACCAAAAGAACTTTTCAAACTGAGTATTTCGCAAATGACTCTGCTAGGATTAATAGTCACCAACATAGTAATATTTTCAATCATGATATTCACACGCTAATTTTGCATAGATCTATGCTCTAATTAAGTCCTGAAGTTACATAGCAGTCGATGACTTTCAGCATTTTTTTCAAGCCTACACATACACATATATGCATGCATGTGATCTTAAAGAAATTTAGTAAGTATTAAGACTATATGTCTTACACTGTACCTCAGATATCGCTGAACAGTCAGGAGAGAAAACTTATGGCTCTGTTGGGAAAGCCTTTAATATTAACATTTTTTCAGAACAGAGGAGGGCCTTTATACATTAAACACATTAAGATGACAGGACTGCATTGTAACAAAACCATAGAGCAAGCTTAATTCTGGCTGTATTCTTGAGCTAGCACTAGGTCCTTTGCTAACCAATGCACAAAATGAAAAATGTCATTGCTCCAAAAAGCTAACAAAAAAATCAGGAAATATACTTTTAGTAGACTCTAAGATGGAGAAAATGTGATACAGTATGATCATATACTATAAAAGTAAGATATTATATATATGTATGATGGGATCTACTAAGAAACAGTCTTTGAAAGGCTACAAAAAAAGATTAAAATAAAGCTGTCTGCACTAAAATAGAAAGAGAGGCAGTTTTATAATGCTAATTTCCCAGTGCAACAGCACACTTGCAGACTCTTCTTCAAGCTGAATATGTTTTAACGATGGTAATATTTACCCATCAAATCCTACAGGCACAATGACAAAAAACCCGACTGATAATAGTGCAGAGTCTTCCAAGAATGGCCTGGACTTGGTCCAGCTATCATCTCCCATGGTTTTGCTAGCACTTTTCAAATTTCATATAATAAACTAAATTTTGAAACACAAGTTTATTTGATTTCCTGCACTTGCCTCTTGGCAAAGAAAAATTAAAATGAACCAGTATTGATAAAGCTGGCATGTATAGATAGGTGATTTACAAAGCAGCACATCAATCTCATTCCATCATGACGAAGTAATATACATGGTGGGCACGACTGCAACCAATGGATAAAATATTTAATTTGGACACCATGAGAAATGAGACAAAAGTGAAGGCAGCAATTTTGCACAAATAAATGAGGGCACTTCAATAAATGTTCTTAAACAATTTTATTATGTAGTGAGAAAAAACTGCTGTAGAATTTATTATTGAAAGAATCAAATTTTTTTATATGTGAAGACGGAAACAAATGGAATGCAGAAGCTATTCAGGCCCTATTCCCACTTGAAAACAAGAAATTCAATCAATATCTAGGGTGAGATGTTCAGTAGCTGTAAATCAACACAGTTTCCATTGGCCTAATAGAAAGACATTGATTTACTCTACCTGAGGATTTGGTCCCTAGCATTTTGCTTTAAGTAGGAAGTTCTTAAAAGTTAAGAAATGTTTAAGAGAAAGGTTCATCTTGTAACATAGCATACATCTACAAACCATGGATGTCAAGTAGATACTGGGTAATTATCCACTCATGAGAAGATTCTTCACAGTGATAGCAATTTACTGTAAGCAAGGTAGTCCAAAAACAGAAGATAAGGATTATCTGATTGGAGAGCTCAAGCAGTCACATCAAAGCATCTTTGCAAAATTAGACAAAAAATCTTTAATGCAGGCAGCACAAAGGTGCAAACCTATGTTTCTTTTCTCCAAGGTGATCAATGCTCTCCCTTAATAGAAGCCAAGAAAGCTCAGACACTAGAAGAAGTAAAGCAATTTTACATCTGCATCTCCACTGAATTTTTAATGTAAGCTCCCTGCCCTTCCCATTGGCCCAAACTTTTGACTTCAGTGTTTCTTCTCACAGCATTCAACGTACATAAGATCAACTATGCAAGTCAGACAGAAGATGCATCTGGCACACATCTTCCACAGAAAAAGCATCAGGACTTGGGTTGTGCTGGAAGACACAAAAAGAAACCTCTCAAAAGGAGACACAGAATCTGCACATGCTGGTATTTAGGGTCAAGCTGAAGGGAGGTCTTGGCTGTTCTAAGCCATATAAGCCAACCTGCTACAACATAGTTCACTTAAAGCTATCAACATTGGCATCTTTGATACCCCAAAGTTGATGTCCTGTGCAATTAAATGTGTGGACCACTTTTTAGGCTAGTCCCTGACAAAGAGATAAAGAAAGGCATAGAAGGATTGTGAAGCAGAAGCAGAAACAGAGCACTGAGGGATCGCTGCTGACAGAACTGCTACACTTAAGACCATCAAAACAAAATGAATTTGAAACATTGCAGAGAGTGTTGAGCTCAAAGAAAAGTAGCAGTTAAGATCAGACTAATCGAAGTGGACAGGTAATGAGAGCTTAACTGAGATGGACTACAGCTGGAGCTGGGCTTCAGGATAATCTTCAAGCCTACCTTGACTATCAGAGTTGAGACGCGATCACTATCACACAAGCAACTACAATTGTGTGTCCTAATCTACATAACCTTGTCACATTTCTATAACCCATCTTGTTCAAAGCTTACTGGTAGAAAGTGTTTAGAAAATACCACGGTTCTGTTTTGTCTGTTTTCTCATTGCCTCAAGGTCATCGAGCAGCTGGTGGCCATGCAACATGCCTCTTGTATAGCTCATTGCCTTCCCTATGAAAGCACTAGAGGTAGAGGAGGAACAGGAGCTTTAGTGATAAACAGGCAAGAGTTAATCTTGATGACAGAGTAAAGAATGAGAAACTGAGATTCTCTTACTTCCCCCTTCATTTCACTTCCAAACATAAATTTTATCTTCAATTTTCTCACAAGAGCATCCTCCATGCAAGATGAACTATAAAAATGCAGTTATTTCTGATCGCTAGTATGTGAACTCAAGAATATGTTTCTTCCATTGCTTCAAAGCATGCATTAGTGACGTTGCATTGTCAAATTTAGGTCTTACATCAGTCAAGATATAAATACAAAAAGATCTTTTTTCCTCTGACTTCCAGATAAACCATTAATTATACTTTAAAGCAAATCAAATTGGGTTTAGGTGCTTAAAAGAAAAAATATGTTGAAAGTATAAAATACCTATGCCAAGTTTCAACAAAGAGGACATTTTGCTAACAAGTTGTAAGCTTCTCAGGGATGCAGGTCAGCATTATTGCTGTTTGATTTAAGGGAAGCATTTGTTTGGGCAGCTGCTGGTCATAATCTGAAGTTCTTTTTTAATTGGAGCATTTGTGTCTAGTTTCATACCAGCTTTATATGCTGCTTTTTTTTTCACATTGTCCTAGCTGTCTGGCATTCACTGTGTTCGTCTGAGGTGCCAGTTATCTTGCCATCTGCACTAGTCACTGTACCATTGAAACGTCCCTTTGCCTTGCTTCAGAAATTAAAGAAAAAATTGTAAACAATTAGTAACTCAATGGTCAAACTGCTTTCAGATTAGGATGTGGGTTAAGAAAAAATAAATAGGGCTTTTAGACCCATTTGCAGTTACATAAGCATGTGCTTTGTCCTACGTCTCATCAGTCAGCTCCTTGGCGTCAAGTACAGCAGTTTCAGGGCTGTTTTAAATAATACTCATAACCTGCAGATACTGAAGATATTTTGAGCATGAGCTTTTTTCAATAATTACATATTCCTGTTCAAAAAGATCTAATACCAGACTTTAACACTGCCATATCATTGAGAAACACATATGGGTATCCTTAGCTAGCCTGCTCATCTGGCACATGTTTAATGCTCTGAGACTGGTGCTAAGCAAAGTTAACTTACTAAAAAGCCAGGAGCTATAACACTGGCAGAAAAAGAACAGTCAGAAAAGTAAACAATTACATTTAACTTCCTTCTGTGAAACAGAGACCATTTTATTCATCCAGTATGATTATCGTCCAGTTATTTATCATATGGAGAATTTTTTTTGCAGCTGGTTTAACGAAGCTACATTTCAAACAAAACTGAATTTCAAGATTCAACAGGCTTTCCAAACCTATGATTTGGTTTCAAGTAGGTGGTTTGTAGAGCAGAAAAGGGAAAGCTAAGTTTGAAACAGTATGCTTGTGTAAGCAGTGGTATTGTTTGTCACCACTGCTAGGGGCTACAAGTACATCTGATGAAAGAATCTGATACATTAATGCTTTTAAAGATGCTGTTGCATCTTTAGACATTGCAGTTATCATAGAATCATAGAATCATAGAATA
>NW_009936572.1:0-17436 GCF_000696875.1 Nestor notabilis
TTTAGAGACAAGGAGGTCGTGTGGGACAGTCATAGTGATGTTTCTCAGTGGCTTACTGTTTTCTTTTAGAAAATGCCAAGTCTCAAGAGGTAAGTTACAGGCAATCTACTTGAGATATTTTTAACAATTGTGTAAGCAAAAGCCCGATGTTTAAGTGTGTTTGTCTGAAAAAGCTAGTTGAGCATCTTAAAAATGGGTCTGACTTGCAACTATTTATGTCTATCTCCTATGGAAATACACACAGAAAAACTCTTATTTTGAAAAATAATTTTAAGTGTAAAAAATCTCAGTTGTTTATATACATAAGGAGTATAAAGGATAAAATAAAATTAAAAAAAAAAAAACAGAAGAGAGAGCATAGAAGAAACAAGGAGAAACTAAAGCATGCTTTCTTTTGCTACATACTATTAACCTCTGGAGAGCATATTGATAAATGCTAAGTGACAAACTAGGAGGCAAACTAATTCCCACTCCTGCAACATGTCAGACTGTGCTAGGAATTTGTCTAGTAGGGCAGAGGGAAGGGGGAGGATGCAGGAAGCTTTCAGAGCCAGCACAGGACCTCTGTATGGGCAGTCTCTCAGCTCTGAGGGGAGCTGTAAGGGCTGTCTCTGTCCCTGTGCCGAGGAGAGGAGGAGGCCCTTTCCTTCACTGAGGGGCTGGAGCCCCTCACTCAAATGCCTCTTGGCAGCTTTGAGCCACAGCTCATCCTGCAGCGCAGTGCTCTAAGTGCTACACTCTAGCCCCAAGCAAGGAATATCTAAAGGCAGATAATCCACCAGCTAATCATCAAAGATGTCTTTTTTCCCCAAGTTATTTACAAGTAAGATATATCAGATTATTAAACACCAGGATATTTTGTTAGGAATGTATACAGGGCTGCCATAGCCCAGCGGCAGCAAGATGAGATATGGTATATGCCTTGAATGCAAAGGCACTTTTAGTGCCTATAATTGTTTCCCAAGATCTATGCCTCTAGTTTTAAGTCTTTTTTTTTTTTTTTTTTTTTTCTCCTACTGCCCCAGAAGTACCAGGCATTAAGGAGACATGAGATACTCACACAATCTGTGTAGGAGAGGAAGAAGAGAGTTGTACTGTGGCCTTTCTATGCCATTTCATTCTTTATGTTCACATTTTTTTCCTCAAAAACCCCAGTTCCTCCACCACACCCTGCTTTTAAAATGATAGAAGCATTCATGTGAAACTGTGGAAGCATGTTTGAACCCAGGATCAAAGCCGTGAATTAAGACTAAACCAGATTACCCTCTCGCTCTCGTTCACAGAGATCTCATTTCTCAGCATCTGCTGCTTTATTTCAATGTCACCTTTCAGTGGCCTTTTGTCAAGAATTTTGTATTCATGTATAAGCTAATGCATTTATATTTGGTTAATATATGCATTATGACCTTAACCATCCTTAAACATTATTCTCCTGTCTACGCTTATATGCCTTTAAGTGTTTTAGTTTTAAATGTTAAGTGACAAAGTCAAAGTGCTTTGAAATAATAGTTTGAATCTGTTTGAATTCCTTGCCCATATACAAATTCAAAATTCCAAATTAAAATAGAATGTTTGCTCATTGTTTTTTCCCCCACCTGATCATTAGTTTCTCTCAGGGGAAGCGCACTGGCAGAATCACAAAATATCAGTGCCACAATAGAAAAAATATGGAAGAATGCCACTGAGTAAAAATATCCTCTCCAAAAGTCAGTACTCAGGAACTTAACAATGTCTGGGCACTCCTGGGTCATCATCCCCCAATCCCAGTTATTGTGACACCATAAGACTTTTAGTCTGCTGTATACCACAGCATGCCCTGACCACAAGCACTGCTAACTGCAAAATGTAGGGGGTTTAATACAAACCACCAAAAAACCCACAAAATCTATAATGCACCATTAAACAGAGTACAAGAAAAAAATCAATCTCATTGCAAGCTTCTAAGTAAATCACTGTGTTTCCAGAAGTAGACACATTAAAATATACCTTTCTGGACTGTGCCAATGTCTTTGAATTGGTGCTCCAAGATGTCACCTCAGATGGGAGTCAGCAATGTGCCACCTGCAACCAGGGCTTGTGCCTTCACAGAAAGGGAAGCATTTGCCCAGTAAAAGGGCATGTAATTCAGAACCAATAATTTAAATACAATCATGAGGAAGTGTAATTGGTAAGCAGCAATAAAGTAATCGAACCTTGGTGAATATAGAGAAAGATAGCACAAAATAAGAGTAACACAAGAAGGAGTGATGAGAATAGACTCATGAAACACATTGCCATCTAAAATGTGACTTAATGTAAGTGGTTCAGTAAATATGAGAATATTAAAAATGTTCTTCAGTTGTGAGTACAGAGGCTAGCTTCTTCCTGTTTCAGCAGGCCTGAAAAAGGAGAAAACTGCTGAGATGAGAAGAATTATACTCTGAGATAAATCTGTAAGACTCCTACTCCCTACATCTGGAGTGGTAAAGCCATTTCAAAGCCCTGGGGCTACTGTACATCTCCAGCACTTAAACCAAATTCTCTACCTAGAATATGAAAACCAGAAAGGAATGTAGTGAGCTATTCACAATTGTCTGGTCTGAAGCAATACAGTGTAAAAAGCAGAGATACAAAAAATTAGCCAGAATAGCAACTGGTAAATATGCACCAATGTTCAAAACAGAGTTACACCAGATATGATAGGAGGGTTTTGTTGGATTTTAGGAATAAGTATTTTGCCCATCAAGGCATATTTTAAAGCCTTAGGGTCCCTATACAAATAAGGCTTGCAGATCTCTTAGAGGAATGCATGCAAAATTTTCCTGAAGTTATTTATTTATTTCTATAAGGCTGAAAAAAGAACCAAAGGAAATGCTCTAAGAGAAACCACATGCTGAAACATTATTCACCTTTTATCCTTAAAAACATGGTTTTAATGTGGGCACTGTGAAAGCTTATTTCAGCAACCAGTAGCCTCTGCAGGTGCTGACCCAAGGAAGCTTTCAGGCATGGCAGTCACAGAGGCTTATATAAATTTCAGCCTCCCATTCCATGTTTAAGACCACCCGACTATTGCCCTGAGCAATAATCTTGGTGGCCCAAATTCTCATAAGTTATAGGACAAAGTGATTCACCTGGGTTTAGTAAAACACTGTTGGGTTTGTTCTACCCATAGAATTGAGCTGCCACCAAGGATGAACGCTGGCTCTAATCCAGTGTCCATTATCTGGGCAGGGGCAGCAGAGTGGAGATGTGGTGACCATTAACCCGGTGGGTCCTGTACACAGCAGGGTTGGTGTTTCTAGGGTTTCCTAAGTGTCATCAGAGACAGGTAGAGGAGATACATCAGGCTGAGAGGACACCTTTTCAAGGGGGGAAAAGCAAGCTAGCACCATTTTTTTTCCCTCAGTCTCCTACTGCAGCCTCTACTGGTGCCTCCAGATGTGATCCAACTGCCTTGCTGCTGTCAATTAGAGGAAGGTGACAGTTGCAGTGCTTCTTTAAATTATAATATTCTCTATCAGCTAAGCTAGGTCACCAGCCTGTGTAGCTAGCTCTTCAGTGTAGGGTCACGGATACTAGTAAGATACTTATTGTCATGACATGTTAAGGAAGGCCTATTCTCATTTTAGCTTTAGTTAAGAGGTAAAATCACAGCAGGAAGATAGGAAAATTTCATTAGAAATACTGGCTAGAATAGAGCTAGGCATTGCCAGAAGTGGAATTGCGAGAGGGGCTGAGGGACTGAAGTTCCCTTTTCTGCAAATGCAGTTTCCACTCTGCTGTGGACAGAGGAAGCTATCTGCTCCCTTCCTCTGCTCACCCTGGTTGTCAACATGGTTGTGACCTGGATACTAAGTAAGTGCTGTTTTGTCTGTTGTATCTGAGAACAATGATACAACTTGCAGAAAAGTTAGGGGCAGAGCAGTGTGGGAAGGCTGTTGACCCAAGCATGCTCTGGAGCATGAATCCACCCAACCAAAGCCAGACACTTACAGCCCTCCTGTCACCCGGGCAGTAATGTCTATAGGGAGCATTAAGTACTGGGTGTTGTGCAGTGCTCGAGGACACACTGGAGAGTGTGACCTCAAGGCTCCCAGGGTGGGCTTGAAGTTCATATAGGACATTGCCGGGACTGTGGCTCCCAATGTCAGCAGGAGCAAACATTGAGTTTCTTATTGCATTTACTACTCCTCAGAAACCTCTCTGGTCTGCAAGGACAGAGCTTGTGTTTATATGTGAGATACTGCAGTGTGTTCACTTTCAATATGCAACATTACCTGTGGTGAATGGAATTAAATTATTTTATATATAAAATGACTATGTAAAATTAATCCTGAATAGTTTTTAATGGAAATCCTGCTTAAAATGATGCTTATAAAGCATATTTTCACTCAGATGTTTTTAGTCTGTCATTGTTACCACTGCAGCTATTATTGATGGATCTGAAATGTCAGAAAATGGGCTTCCTGTCTGTCATCTAAAGGAAGAGTTGCTCTCAGCATGAGGACTAGATGAAGTAAAGCTTCAAAGGCAGTATTAGCAGGCTTCTTTAAGTGTTAAAACTCTTAGAAGTAGAAATATTACTCGACAAAGTGAAAGAGAAGAACATTAAAAATCTGCACACAGGCACATGGACATGGACACTGCACTCATACTAGTAATAAATAAAAGGAAACAGTTGAACTGAAGACTGAAAGAAAGGGTGTGAATTCAATGGAGCTGTATAAAACCACTGGAGAAGGCAATCCAAGCTGCAGAAGGCATTTCAATTCTCTCCTTATAAGGTCCCTAATGCTAGCTCCTTTACTGCTCATTGTGTAAGCAGAAATTACCACTGACACATGTTTGTTTGTGTTCTGTGAATTAGCAGATGGGTGAAGTGGTGAATTCAACAAAGGGATTTTTTTAAGTGTTAGCTACACCCAAGAGATGAAATGCTGTCCAAAGTCAGAGAGTACTCTCCAGGTTATTGCCTCCTTCAAGCCCCTAAATGTCTTCTGAGAACAAAAAACCTACATACATCTGAAACCTCTTTAGGAATGTCTTTGACTCTGTATCTTTGGGATCCTGAATACCTGGGGGAAAAATATATGGTCCAGCCTTCTCAAAGGAGAACAGGCTAGAGAACTGGAAGGGACAGTCCCTTTCTCCCAAACATGACCTCCAGCTAGTGCCTCTGAAGAAGCTAGTGACAGCAAATAACTTAACCCAATGGTCTCAAAAACGTATCCCCACTCAAACACAGTGTTACCTCACTCTTCCCACCGGCAAGAGCCGGTGCAGATGCCAGAGCATATGTGCTGACCACCACTTGAGGTGCCTATTCCTAGTGGCAGGTCCTACAAGAAGGACAAGAGGTGACGGACAGCCCCTCTTAGAAGATGTGTTTTCCAGTAGGACCCTGTTAAGAGGGGCCTTATGCTGAGAAGTTTGACACCCCTGTCCCCCCGCTGGCCTTGGGTCAGCAGTTATGTTCAGCAACGAGCATATAATTCAAAAAGGAAGAGAAATATGGCTCCCAGAAGGATGACAGCAAAAAGCCAAAATACCTTTGCAGTTTTCAATTGTTTAAAGATGGTGGAAGTTAGGTTTTTGTGCAGGGGTTGTAGACTAAGAAATCACATCATCCAGTAATCCCTGAACAGGTGAAATCCTTAAATTCAGCAGTATTTTTGGATTGTTTAGTACTGTTCAGATACATAAAGTAGAAAATTTCTGTCTCTCTGCACACAGACAGCAAAAAGCCATTCACACTCAGCTACCAGAGGGGAAAAGTTTTGCATGTTGGGTCTTCAAAAGGAATTCAAATTACAGTCTTCAGGTGCAAACGAATTCCTCCAACTGCCACTCTCTCAAGCTCCACTGCCATCATTTACGATTTGTCATGTCTTCCTGAATATTCCCTACTTTCCTACCTTGCACTCATAAAAAGGGAAGATAAGTCCCCAGCTTTCAAATACTCTGTGGAAGACATTTCTGGAAAAGAGGACATGATAATATGCCCATCATTCACCGTCTAAATGACAATGTGCAGCATCAGCTTGTAAATGTCAAGGTCATTTGTGGTATTTCTATTTTGAGTAAAATGGCTCCTGCTGTTTCCATGGTTTCACCTGAAATATGTACTGAGCCTCATTGTTAAGAACCTTGAAACCCAACCATTCTAACAAAAAAATAGCCATCCTCTTCTGTAAATTTGAATTTAAATACAAAGCAGTCTGTATTTGCCCTGAATGGGTTTATGGATCTCTACATTGCATTTGTGAACAAAACCAGATGTTTGGATTATCCAATTTACCCTTCTTTTTAGCATATTGTGCAATTATAGCTTTAATTGTTTCTACAGCATAGATTGCTTCTGCAGCAGAAAGATCAGCTTTGTTGTTTACTACACACAAAGAAACATCAGCTTTATTAAAATAAAGTATTGAGAAAATATACTAGCTCACAGCCATAATGAAAATGCAAAAGAAACACAATATTCTTTAGAGAGAGATTTTTAAAGGTGAGCATTGCTCCAGATTGTATTCTGTATGTTCCCATTCAACTATGGAAATATTAACAGTTACTAGAACTGCTGAATTTTCTAGGACAAAATAGTTATTTTCCCATCATTGCTATTACTACTTAATAACTATTAATCAGAAACAGAATGCTGGAAGGAGGTTGAAGAATGACTCAAATGAATAAGACAAGGAATAGTTTAATAAATTTTAAAACCTCAAAATGCAAAATTAAAACTGTGGATATTGAAAGACAGAAGATTTCCATATTAAGGCCTCCAGTACTGTTTGGTTTGAGTTGCCAGTTTCAGTATACTCAAATTTGCAGTATTACTGGCATAAACACTGAGTTTTGTCACCAAAATGAGATTACAGAGATGTAGCTCCACTGATTTAGAGAAATTGGAGCAGTCACTGTATAGCGAGAAGCCCATTTGTCTCATTAAATGGACACCTTTACAGCCCAGTTTTAAGCAGATTATAAAATATAATCAAGTGTTGAGCCAAGTCCTTATTTAAATTTGTCCTTTCCTTTCTTTTCCTTTCCTTTCCTTTCCTTTCCTTTCCTTTCCTTTCCTTTCCTTTCCTTTCCTTTCCTTTCCTTTCCTTTCCTTTCCTTTCCTTTCCCTTCCTTTCCTTTCCCTTCCTTTTCCTGAAACATATCTATCAGTGGACTGTCATCAGCTGAAGCTGTCATCTTCCATGTGACATCAACCTGTGATATTTTTCTCATTTGCTAGTTACTCTTTTTGCAACTGTAGAAACAGAAAATGTAAGTACGTAGAGGAAAATTTCCATTTTATCTCTGATAATTATAGTAAAAAACCACACAAAATTTGTACACTTGTGTATTTTCCTACTCTTATTTAGTCAGAAATGTTAAAGAAAATTAGTGTCAGGCTTGCTTATGTTCTTCATTCCTCCTATCCATTCCCATCCTCTTCTTTATCCAGCCTTCCAAAATGCTCTGTCCCATTGCTCTGCCAGCTACACAAGAAGACACTGTGGTTCTGGGGTCTGACACACAACTCGCTTTCTCCTTACAGGTCCTGATCCCTCCTCAACTCAGAGGTGCATCCTGGCCCCATACCCTACTGCCTTCCTCCCAGTTAGGACCACCACAACCACTGCCCCACTGGCAACAGGGTCTTGACCCAAAAGCACAGCTCTGACCTTGCAGCAGTAGAGCAGCAGTCCTTCAGTGTTCCTGACCTATTTTGTACCCGTTTGGTAGAGGACTATAGCCTGAGGCAGGCAGGACCCAAGCAGTTGTGAACACTCTGGATCTTGTCCTAAAATCTACTGCTAAATAAAAGGAATGAATTCTTTAAATGTTTTCTTGTCATGCAATCTTCCTTCCCAGAGGCATCCTGGTTGTCTGGTTTTTTTCTTCCATTAAGAAAAAACTTTCTTTTTAATTTACCTGTTTTAGTGAGATATCCGGTTCTTAGATTTTATTATTATCCAAAGCCACGAAATCTCCTAAGCTTGAGAACAACCATCAGTACAATTTTGCACTACATGTCTATTTCAAATTAGTAAAACACTGGTAATAAAACCTGTAAGTACACTATCAACTTAAATGTAAAAGAACAAAAGCACCTGGTGAAAGATTGAGCTAACGGGACCCAAACATTGGTACTATCCAGTAAGGCTGAAATACCTAGTGGGAGCTTGTTACTTGTGCTGTCTGCTGCATTTGATTAAATCCTGGTCCTGTAGATGTGGCTGTCATTTTCAAGCCAAATCGCCCATCAGTGTTAAAAACTTGGCCTCCCCATATAAACTGGCTGACAGTCTGATCCAAAGTGATCCTACAAAAGTATCTTACTGTTACTATTAGTAGCTGAACTATTTCAGGAAAGATGGACCAAGTATGGTGAACTTAAAAATAAGCTCAGAGATTTGTGTGCTTGGCCACTCTGCTTTCTGTCCCTGTTATCCAATGTGCTCACCTTAGAAGAAAACTCTGATTTAATTAGAAGTACCAATCTGGGATTCATGCACTTACATAAAGAAGCACCTTGGGAAAGAATTTTAAAAAGGCCTTTTTACCAAGAATACTCTCCCCAAATATTAATTATTCATGCTTGTAATAATTACAGCATGCAACTGCACAACTAGCCAGCTCACGGCTTTGCATATGCTGAATTAAAATAGTTGCAGGCAGTTGAGGCCAGAACCTGTGTGGTCCTGATCATACTGCAGAAATACGATGGGTTTCCACTAGCTTTCATTCTTCACTAATAAAATGAAACCTTTTCTTTTTCCTAAAACATATTCTGGCCATAGGTTGAGGGGGTTTTAATCATTATTTTTTATAGCCAGACTATCTGCCATTTAGCCAAAACCTAGTTTAGCTTCTATTTTTAAATCTCTGCATTTGAATGAGTTTTTGGTTTGGGGCATTTTGTGTTTGTTTTTGTTTGTTTGGGTTTTTTAAACTCACATCTGCCACTTTAAAAGAAAAGAAAAAAAGGCAACGGCCACGGTTCACTTCATTTCAGTGGATTTATCTTAAATCCTGGCAGGTTGGCTTGACACGTTTTTGCAGAACACATAGGACATTTGGGATTAAAATCACCCCTTGTAACCATGTCATTAGCATGATAGCAGCATGCAGGCATTGATTATATTCTCTCTGCCTTGCTCCCACACCTCTAATCTCAGAGCTGATCTGATTTATACCACTAGCTTTACATGGGCTTGTGTATATTGAAATCCAGAAAGGGGAAAGGGCTGAGATTCCCTGAAAATAAACTCAGCTGACAAAGAGATTAACCCATTTATAAATGCATTTTTGCCTGTTGCTGAGTGTGCAGAGTTTCATCCATTTAAGGAACACAGGCCTAAATCCAGATATTGACACTGCTTGGGAACGAAGAAGAATGAAACAGATGAAGTAGTAGTCCAAATGAGTCAGTCACCAGCACAGCAATTTAAATGATTTGGGAGTCTTTTGGGAGGGGACAAGGAGAAGAGTGAATTAGGAGGTAACATCTCAGAGCAGTCATTTGCAGTAGCTCATGTAAGAAACTGTTCTTTTCCTTTCCAAGTATCACTCATTATAGGTAACTTTGGAAAACTCAATGTACCCTTAAAAGCATTCCCAAAGTAGGTGCAATCAGTCATCACTGGCAGAGGTTTATGTAATTTCACATTCACAGTGGGGAAAACAATTTATAGAGGAGCATAAACATGAGACACAATGGTCCTCAGGCCTTTGTCAAAGGATTACCAGCAAACAACTCAGCTGACACAGAGATTAAGCACTTTCTAAGTGTACTCATATACTTCTTAGCATGAAGAGTTTCACCCGTTCAATGATCCCAGGTCTAAATCCAGGTTCTTCTAAACTTGAAAATACGTAACACCACTTATTCCCATCAAGATCATTTTTTGCACTTCTGTGAAAGCTGATGCTGAAGTGTCAAATACAAAGGACTAGGTTTAAAAACAGTCGTATGGGAATTATATTCACCCATAATACTAGAAACAGCAAGATGTGTGTAGGGTATTCCCCGAGCTGCATATGCAAGATATGGGTGCATGAGATGTGTGGATGCCATATGTGTGGGTGAGATCTTTTTGCACATGGAGACCTGAATAATTGGGGAACCATGGCTGGGCAGGCAGAGCATCCATGGAGCTCAGCTGGGCTGATGGGGTCTCTGCTCACTCCCACATCTGGCTCTGCTTCCCTTCTCTGAATGAAAGCAAGTCAAGAACATTTATAGCTCTAAACTATTTTAGGCACCATTATGCTCCAACCCTGGAGGTGTTTAAGGCCAGGCTGGACAGAGCCTTGGGCAACATAGTTTAGTGTGTGGTGTCCCTGCTCATGGCAGGGGGGTTGGAACTAGATGATCTTAAGGTCCTTTCCAACCCTAACTATTCTATGATTCTATTCTATGTCAGCCACAGCAGCACACCTGGCTGTAGATCTTGGAGGCTCTGCTAGCCAACCAAAGGTGCATGTTCCAGGTTTGTGGAGGAAAAGAGGGAAATATCCTTTTCTGGGGCGCCAGGAATGAGGTAGCAGATGTGCCTAGAGCAAGCACATTGTGCTTATATGGTGATTTCTTATGGTGACAGGACAGTACCCGTTATTGCACCAAAAATACTGGGGTTATTCTCATTTTTTACCTATAAATATCTATTCCTGATATTCCAAAGCAAGAGAATGACTTCTCCAGGAGATGACTCAGATAGACCCTGAACATCGGTAATTAGAATAACTTCCAATACCTCTAAATCAGATCAAAATACATATTAAAATCAATACAGGGTTAGGAAAAATTGAGTGTGACCAAAATTCTTATCAGAATCAAGTAGATTACGCAGTCTGAGACTGTGGGAGGAATCATCTTGCCCTTGTCAGCCAGAAAAATGTGATGATTGCATTGTTATCAACTCTCTATCTAAATAAAAAGTATCGAGTTTATTTTTGTACCTGATACTATTGCATGCCATGTTAAATATGTGCAAAATTCCTTCTTAAAAGATACTTCAATTAAAAAAGAAGAAAAAAGCAAGACTAGTCTAGATGTGATGCAATGAATATGTAAAATGAATAAACGGAGGAGGAAACCAGGTAACAATCCCATTTAGATACTTTGTTATTATGTCCATAGTCAAGGTTTTCTTCGGACACTTGCATACATTTAAGTATGCAAATATTATATGGTCTCTGAAGGGTAATAAGAGAAACACACAAGACAGTATAATGATCACTTTGGAAATCTATTCTACATTTAAGTGGATTTAAGGTTGAAAGCACTTGTCAATAATTCAAAGGTAAAATACATTAAGAGGCTACTGCAATTATCCAAAGCTCAGGCAACATAAACTGGGAAACTGAGAGTCAAGGAACTGATTATTAAAAATCCAGCCATGCAATCAGCAGGATTTTGTGGTTACTGTATAGTATTATGACAGGGCAGAGTTAAGGCCAGCTGACTGCCTCTGTTGTGCATGCTTTGTCTGCATGCAAGGTGACCATTTTAAATGTAAAATAACTATATATTTAAATGTAGTTATTTGCTGACCCTGGTGCATCTCTACTAAGAGGCAATCAACCCCTCCAGAAAAACAGCACAACTGTCAGAACACAAATAAGGTTATTCCCCCATCCATGCAAACATAAACAACATACTTCAGTGAATTAGAGCAAGAAAGATTAAATTAAAAGGCAACCCCTGGCCCCTGACAGCTGTGTTTCCCTTCCCACACACAGCCCAGAACAGGACATCTTGTACATTTGAAAAGTGACTAGAAAAAACTGATCTGTGTGTAAAATCATGGAAAACAGGCTGAAAGGGATCTCAGGAGTCCTGCCTAACATATTGCTACACCATAACTCCATTCAATGACTTTTTAGTAGGTTGCTGTCAAAGACAGCAGCAAAAGGGAATCAGTATTTAAAAGAAATTACTGTCTCTGCCCTTCTTGTTGAAGCTTTGCCTTCTTAGCTATGACTAGGTCTGTAAAGTAATAGATGTTCCTTTAGAAAAAATACCCTTTAAATATAAAGATGAAGAAGTCCCCTAGGGAAAGTGCTGAAACTACAGATGACATAATCAAATTAAATAAAACCTGTGTGGTGCGCATTGGTCACCCATTCTGCATGTGCCCAAGCTGTTCAAAGTGACACAGGATACCCCTGTCACAATTTGGCATTAGAAAAGAATTTTGATTCCACTTTTGACTAGTTTTCGTAGTCTCCATACCATTAAACAAATCTGGACAGATGACGAAGAAAGGAGAAATAATAGACAGCTTTTTGCTTGTCCACCACCACCACTCACTGCACATCGCAAATCAAGGCTGACTAATTTTACAGCTTGTGTTTTCTTCCTAGAGAATGTCCTGCTAATCAGATCACAACAAGGGAATAAAAACTCTCCATCTGAAATGCAGTCTCATTTAACCAACACCAACAAAGTTTGCCCCTGCAAGGTGACATGGCATCTATGTGCCTCATGCAGAGCATGCAGCTGATGGCAGAACAGAAACAGGAGGAACAAAAATTGAAAACCATCCACTCCATTTATTCTGTGGCTGTATGGTTATCAGGGTTTAAAAACATATTCTGGATGCTTCTCTCTCTGCTATCTTCACCCGCGACCTTTTAATGATTGCTCTAAAGCAGGTTGTCACAATAATGGATGCTTTCAGCACTATCTGCCTTCCAACTGCTTGCTGGTCACTGAAAAGCCAGAGCCTGATGCCAGCCAAGGAAAACTTTGCTCTCAGCAGTGGATGCCTGACCTCACTGGTCCCCCAGCAACCCTAGCAGCCTGATAAAGACTGTTTTCACTGTGTCCTTCTCTCTGCCCCAGGCTAGATGGTAGGAGGTTTAAGATAGGCCAGCTTGAAGGTAGATTTGCTGCTCCTAAACTATTTGTTACATTACATTAAGAACATCTGTACTGCTGGATGCTTTTCTAGGAACAGACTTAGTCAAACTTTATTCTATTAAAGCAACAGTCTAAGGGCTGGGCTGCAAAACTGGATGCTGAATTATAAAGAGGTCAAGCAAACAAATTTCTAGCTAGTGTACTGACTTCGTCTCTGTCCCTTGACAAGCCACGGTCATGGCAGTGGACAGACCACTGGTCAGCAAGTTCCTTGATTTTGGTCTTTTATTTTGTATTCCTCCTAACTTAGGAACATGAGTACAAAAAAAAAGCATGAAAATAAATCTCAAAATCCTTCTGGTTGTTTGGGGATGGGACAGCAGTCTAGCTTCATTTGCTTCTTCCTCCTTCCCTGCTTTTCTGATTGGGGAGTTTGTAGCGTGCGTTAATAGGAATTGAAATGGAGTGAACTTTCCCCCCGAAATCAGGCAGTCTGAGTAATGCTTAGCCTTTAATATAAGTGCTGGGAAAGGATTCTTGATATTTCATTGTGCTTCTTAAACTAATTAATTAACCAGAGATATTTATTTTGTTATAGAATACCAGAAAACACAAGGTTTGTCTGAGCTTCAGCCACTGGGATTTACCATCACAGTGGCACTCTGTTTTAAGTCTCAGAGAAATCATAATCAGGACAGTGGAAACTATGTTAATTATCAGACTTCTTGAACAAACAGGAAAACTGTAGATCTGGAGCCAGATATGGAACAATTTATGTTCATCGTTGTCTCAAAAAGAATAATTTATTCTGTGCTTGCAGCAGTGACAATCTCCCCATTAGGTCTGATGATTAAAAATAGCATTTGTATTCATTGCAAGTAATGATCAAGATTACACTTCAAAAATATTCCTTAGTGTTTGACTGTCAGGTGGTACAAACTTGGCTGAGTTTATAGGAGCTGTGTCAATCAATTAAGCTATAAATCTGGCCATTCAACTCTCAGCAGCCTGAATGTTGGGTAAACATGGAAACTGTATTAATACACAGTGATAAACATTCAGAAATGCAAAGAAAGACCTGAATGAATCCAGCTGCAGCCAGTCTTCTCCTCTCTGTAACCTCTCTAACATGTTCTGGTTTGCAATTCTGCCACACACTGTTTTGAACATTGACACGATGCCCTTGGCTCTTGCTGCCCTATTTAATACCACAGCCTCACCTCCAAGAACCAAGGGAAAATAGTTAAAAGAGGATCCCTCTAATGTAGCCATTAAGGGTATGAGTCATACATTGTTTAATGGGCCTTGCATTTCGGCAATGCCGCAGTGAATGTTGCTGGAAAAGCAACAAGGCAGATGCTATAAGCCAGTCTCATTTCCAAGAACAGCATTTGAGATAAGCTGTTCCTTCAGTGGCCAGAAAAACTTTAGTAGCTGTGAATCAGTTTTGTGCTTGGCTGCAGGTATGTTACAACACCACGCAAGACTGATTCAGTAGGTGGTATCCTCAGGAATGATACCTTCCAGAAGGCATTCACCTGAGCTGTGGTAATAAAGAAGGACACAAATAAGCCAGTGACTACTTACCCTGAACCTGCTCTAAAGACATAGTACAAAAGAATACACAGCTGAAAATAGCACAAACAGGGCCAACTAGCAAGTTTGAAATTGGGAATTTTCTCTGCAACTGCATGTCCTGATACTAGATGCAAAGCCCCCAGGCCACAAGCTATACAAATAGAGTTGAATAGTCTGCAGCTCTGAGACAAGTTTGCCTAATCAGGTTTGATTGATTAACTGTCCCCTCTTTTCTGTATGTGATTGAACTCTAAGAAATGTGATTTACGGTGTGTGTGTCCATGAGACCTCATGCCCTGTAAGGCCTGTATCTTTGTTCCTTGCTTGCTGTTTCCTGGCCCTGCTCTGCCAGCTGCTTTTTTAGCTTTTCCCCATGCAAAGTCCACCGTCACACCTACGGTCACTCACTCAGAGTGCCTTGTATCTGACAAACCCTGGGCCCAGGGGATCACAGATGCATGTGCTGGGGACATGAGGACTTTTTCTGTAGTTTGCCCAACTTTATCCCCTTTTCTCTGACATCAAATGACATGAGCTTCCACTGTAAGAAAGCAACTGTTCTGCGTTTTTAACTCATTGCTCACATAGGAATTTGCTTTTATACCGGTAAAAATTGTTTCTCAGACCTCTGAGCAGAGTTAGTCCCAGTGTTTATTCCAGGTTATGTAGCAGCCCTTTGTGGTGCTCTGTCATGTTTCGTCAGCCATGTAACACGGGGTTGTCTAACTGTAATAGATAAAGCAGGCTGAAATGAGGCCTGTTAATAGATCTGGTACAACCCTAAAATGTATAGGTCTGCTCTGCATGACGCGATGCTGCCTAGGGATGCTCAAACCACATACAGCATTGAATGTCATCTAGATCCATAGCAGGACTTTCTACCTTTGCTTACCTATCCCAGTCCTCAGAGGAAAAATAACACCCAAAATTCCTTCAGAAGAAATATGCGAAAAGGAATGAGATTCAGGAAGTATTTGTTCAGGTTTGGGGAGGCAGTACAGCAGTAACACAGTTAATGCTCCTAGCACGGGCTCCTTGAGGATCACCTGTAGCAATAAGACAATGAAGGATCTGGGCCCAGATCCAGCGTCACCAGTGCCAAAACGAAGCTCCTGCTCACCTCACAGGACTCTTAATTAAGCCCTCAGGCCCTGAGAGGCAGCTGCTCAAACAATTATGCTAGGTCATGGCTAGAGACCGGGCACTGCAGTCCCGGGGGTTACTGAATATTTTATAATTCAGTTGTTAAAAAACATGTGTATCAGACATCTATCAGTTTGGCTATCCATAACCCTGGCTGCTCTTGGGGAATTGAGGGAGGATATTAGTAAAAGAGGTATTTCAGGACTGCAGGAGTCTGCCTCCAATAGGCCAATACTTTAGTGCAGCGAGGGACTTTGCTGGATACTCTTGTTGCTGTCAGGTGAGGGGCTGCTTCACACTCTGCTGCAGTAAATAGCCATAATGCATTTTTCAGGGGTGAGCTGCCCTGTGGATGTCCCCGGCCTCCTGGAGACAGATCAAGGCAGGGCGAGAATAGATACCTGAGAACAACTGCTTCCTCACAGGCTTGTATGTACACAGGGTCAGGGACTTTTGCATGTGAAACAGGAGAAAAAAGCTTCTAGAAAGAGACTGGCTGCAGGGAACTGGACGCAGTGAGGGCAGGTTCTGACAGGCAGCTCAGGGTACAACTGTGATTTCAGCAGTCAGCTCTTTTCAACTGAATCAAGCTATTCCCAACACAATCTTGGAGGCATTACCTTTAAAACTAGCATCAGCAATAACACAGTTTCACAGTTATTTCTTCAAAACAATAGGCAAACAAAATAAATCACTGTTAATTAATTTTCATTAATGATTGTTAAAGTCTGCTATAATATGAAATGCCAATAAGTTCATTGTTTCTCAGATGAGAATAGCAATTCCTACTTAATTAATACTAGTCCTAATCTAGTTGATCCAAGATGAATAGCAAAAGACATATGGGAACTGAAGATTGTATTTACAAAAACAAAACAAAAAAAATTGTACAACTTTTAATTAAACAGCTGGTGATTTTTTACTGATTTACCTCATATCAATGTTTGTAAGACAATGGAATATTTCACATGCAGACACAGTAGTCAAAGACAGTACCTATGTGCGAGTCCTGGATGTCAAAGCTCATCTTCTACAAAGCAATCCCTTAATGACCTCCCTCAGTACCGGTTACTGCCCTCACACAAGTTCCCTGGCTGTTCTAGCTGGCTGAGATGAGGCAGATAACTCATCCATCTGGACACCATCTGCCTCACAGGAGTACTGAGTCATGCTAGTGACAGCTGAAGAGACCCCATACAAGCTGTGATACGAATAACCCACACAGACAAAGAAAATCCCTCTGCAATCCCTGCAAGGATGCCACAGACCTTGTCCTTAATCTCTACTGCAACTGATGGAGTTACAGTGACGGGGCACCCATGGGGTCTTGCCTAGTGTTTGCAGTGCTAAAGGAACTCTGTATTCTTTGCGCAGTTCAGCTGGATGGCAGGCTGGGCACTTTGAAGCAGGTCCTGGTCTGCCTCACAGCTGACAGGCAGAAAAGAGATTTGATCATTTGTCAGATGGAAAAAGCAACAGTAAGCCTCTCGTGCAGTCTCTGAGGAGGTAAGGAGGTAGTGTGTGCTCTTTATTATAGCCTCCAGACTGGATCGTTACCTGGGAAGCAGAGAGCAGGAGCATACAATTACATTTAATGTATACACATATACATTTAAGAATGACATAAGTCATTCTTAAAGTGATTCTGTGTGAGCCTTTATGAAGCAAAAAATACCAACAAAAAGAATACATATGAGGACACTGTACATTTTACTCACTGTAGCCTGAATTTCACTGTGCATCGGATGTGCAAGAGCCACATGGAATGTGTTTCCAGCAAAATGTCTCTCTCTCAACTGGCATTTGACATCTCATTGCTACAATGCCTCTTGCCATGTCATGCAGGAGTGTCGTGGTTCAAGCCCAGCCGG
>NW_009936573.1:0-3515 GCF_000696875.1 Nestor notabilis
CCTGAACCGGTTCAGGTGAGCAGCCCCCAGGGGCAGGCTCTGAGCGGTGCGGGTTGGTGTTTTCTCACGGAAACCTGCCTCGTCGTCCCAGAACGTCCTCAGGACAGACGCAGTTCCGTGATGCTGTGCCGCACTCATGGCTGCGGGACGTGTTTGTTTGGTTTTTTTTTTGTTTGTTTGTTTTCCTAATAATGTCACAGACACATTTAGCGAGGTAGAATGTAAGAGGTGATAAATACAGGAAATAGCACATTCGTCAGGAGAGAGAACTTTCTTTGTTTCCTGGTAGTGGCAAAGATAGGGAAGCAAGGAGCCTGGTCACAGCCTGTAAACAGTAGAGACCTTCTGAGGGGTGTGTGCGTCTTAGTAGTCAACAGTGATTCATGGTAGTCAGGTTGGTGGTTTTACAGGTCCAGGGACCTGCCCTGGTTAGAGGGCTCAGGAGCTGGCATAGAAGTAGAGCTGTTGAGCTGGAGGATTGTAACAATTGGCTCTGGAGTCTGGTAGCCTTGTGTTACTGCTGTCTGCAGAGGGTGGAATAGTGTTTTTTTTCTAGTTCTGCCACTGGACAGTTGGAAGGATGGCAAGGGATAAAACATCCCATATATTCCATTTCAAGCTTTCTGCTATTGTGAGAAAAATAGGATTCCCTGTTATACCATCTCTTTCTACTGAAAAAGAAAAGGAGGTCACTGAGAGAGGAAGCATTTCTAAATTAAGTCAAGGTGAATACATAGCTCATTGAGAAATAAGTGACTGGTAGTTCACAAGATTTGGATCTTGCAATTACTTTATCAAGGTGATTTATGGATTCTGGTCCTTGTCTCCAACTAGAAAAATGTTCAAAACCAGCAAGTCTAATTGAAATGCATTATTTTTTTTTACCAAAGACAAGGAAATCAAGTTCATAAATACAAAACTGATGGGGCAGTAGCACTGCAGAAAGTAATTTTGAAGCATGGTAGGTCAGACTAGTACGTCAACATGATCTGGCATTGCAGGAAAAAGTTATACTCGCATATAAACACAGGAATGTTCTATTTAACATACAAAGGGTAGTCATTGGGTACTATTCATCGCTCATGGAGTTTTAGATCTACATGGTTTTGATATTACAGTTGAGCATAAAGCAAGAATTCTGATGCATGATGAAATTTGAAGCAATTGAGTTTAAGTTTAGAAAAAGTAGGCAGGTGAGGGGGAGACTTTCGGATGTTAGAATCTTTCAGGCAAGAAGAATGTGCTCATACGTTCTCTTGGGTTCTCAAAGGGTAGAAAAAGCATTACTCTGATTTGCAGCAAAAGGGAATTAGGCTATAAGTGTTGTGGTTTGTGCTTGACTTCTTCTCTGAGAATGAAGTAGATCATTCTCTGCTAAAATGCTAGCTTTGGTTTGTTTGCTTTTTTGTGTGTGATTTCTTTAATCATAAAATCTAAAATGGTAGTAAGTAAAGGACAACCAAGGCCTTTGATCTGTTTAGACTGTGTATTTTAAGTGTTTCTTTATCTACACTGTATAAATTTCAGTTTGCAGCTACATGTCAACAACAAAGGTAGCTACCTAATGGTAAAGTGAAATTTAAGGCTTTTCTAAGGTAGTAGTTGAAGTGGATAAAGCAACAGAAGGAAAAAGAGCAAAGAACCTTTGTTTTGGGGTCATGAAACAAAGTCAGTCTTGAGAGCTTTCTGCATTCTTATCTCAAACCCCCATGTTGTGTTCCATGTGAATGAGTTGAGTAGAACGCACCAACCTTGTTATTACAGGTTAGCTTAGCCTATAAAAGGTGTATTAGGCTATGTTGCAAGAGTGAAATTAGCCCAGGCTATCCCTACAGGAATACTATTATTTTTAACATGCATAATGTAGAGCTTAGTCTGAAGTGTGAACAATACACCTGTTCAGTAATACTTAAAGGGTTACCACTTTTTGTCAGTAAATGTTGGATCTGAATCTTCTTTTCTCATCAGCTTTGTTTGAGGTTTGCTTATGAAATTTTACTATTCAGTCCTTCCTCAAACATGCTGTAGAATGGATTGGCTGGAAGAAAATCATGAGGCTGCATTAAGTGCTTTGATACAGTCTCTTGGTCTAGTCAAAAGTTACAGTATAATTCAGCTTTCTAACAGTTGCTGAATTGCAATCTAGAGAGGCTGTGAAACAGTACTACGCACTGCCTGAGTGCTTCTGACCATTGTTTTTCAGAGAACTTGGTATTTTTGTGCCCTTTGGTTACTGAGGGAATGTCAATAACTTGATAAATGGAGAAAGTCTAAATAGTCTGGAAACAAGAATAATGTTAAAATGGTGTGTCGTGGTTTAAGCCCAGCCGGCAACTTGGAAGCATGCAGCCGCTCGCTCACTCCCCCCCTTTTCCTTCCTCCCCCTGCTCCCGGAGGGATGGGGAGGAGAATCGAAGGAATGTAACTCCCACGAGTTGAGATAACAGCTCTCCAGTAACTAAGGTATAATACAAACCACTACTGCTACCAATAATAATGATAAGAGGAATAACAAGGGAAAAGGACACAACCGCTCACCACCCGCCAACCGATACCCAGCCCGACCCGAGCAGCGATCTGGGCCTTCCGGGTAACTCCCCCCAGTTTCTATACTGGGCATGACGTGCTGTGGTATGGAATCCCCCTTTGGCCAGTTTGGGTCAGGTGTCCTGCCTCTGCTTCCTCCTGGCTTCCCCTCCTCTCTGGCAAAGCATGAGACTGAGAAAGTCCTTGGTCAGAGTAAACATTACTGAGCAACAACTAAAAACATCGGTGTTATCAGCATTGTTCCCAGACTGAAAGTCAAAAACACAGCACTGCACCAGCTACTAAGAAGGAGAAAAAATGACTGCTGTAGCTGAACCCAGGACATGGTGTGAAAATGGTGTGAAATGACTTGTTTATCTTTACATTAGGTTGTGTCTGAAACCAGGCTGGAATCCACTTCTTAAAGGTGGCATCTGGCAGTTTAAGGTGAAACCCTGTTTTCCCTGCCTTTATGTAGTCCTCTGCTCTGTTTATTATATGTTTCCAGTTCTAAAAGCCAATACATCAAGGCTCGTCTACATTTGCATGTAAGCTGGGATTTCTCCTGTAGGTCAGGGTTTCTTACAGTTCCCTCCAGCTGCTGACTCTGTTAGTCACTGTACTCTGATTCTGCAGCTCCACATCTTAGGAGCTGTGACCTTTGGCTAAAATACCGGAAAATCTTTCATATTGCCCAGTTGAGAATAGTCTAACCTTAGCAGATGCATGGTGAGGATTTTGTGAATGCATAACGGTATCTCAATTCCCCTTCTGCCTACAAACTGACTTTGTAGTGGAATGGATGAAGAGGATTGATGTAATTTCCCCTGTGTTTAAGTGATGATATCTTAAGCATTTCTGAAGAGTTCATCTGATAATACCTCTGGTGTTCCTGCTAAAGTGAAAGGCTTTGGAATTTAGGATCAGTATCTTTGTTTCTAGATGCATTCTCCCCCCCCCCCCCCCCCCCCCCCCCCCCACCCTTTACC
>NW_009936573.1:3546-9119 GCF_000696875.1 Nestor notabilis
CCCCCCCTTTTCTTAGAGGTATTTTACATAGCCCTGTTGTTATATTCAAGTATGCTTACCATTATTGCTTCGACATTTGGTATTTTAATTGCATACTGATTGCACAAAAGGTTTTATACCATTAGAGATGGGTGCTGAACATTTCTCATGACTTGGTCAGATGCAGTGTCCATAAGCATGAATGGTTGAAGACTTGCTTCACAGGTGATTCATTTCCTGCAGTACTGTTCATGCTATAAATTGAGTTTCCTCTATAAGAACAATATGTGATAACACAGTTACAGGCAGCATGAAGAAGCAAGCATGTTATGTTTAAGTCTGGGCTTTCCGAGTGCTTGACTTTCTAAACTCTTCTCTGTTCTAGTGGTTTCTTGTAAGTAGTAAATAGGAAACTCATTAATACACACTTTCTATATTCATGAGTTATCCCTTTGAACATGGTTTCTTATCATAAAATGTTCAGAATTTTGTTTGTTAAGTTGCTGGCAAAATCTCCCACAGATTTTGATCATCAGTTGCTTTGATGCTTCCTTTATGCTGTTCTTTTGTTAGGTTTTCTAGTTTTGTTTAAACCCAGTCTTGAGATACAGAGAGAGATGACGAAAACCTTCATTTTGAGGGTTTACCATATTGGAGCACAAACTTGACCCTTTTATAGTAAGCATTTAGAGACAGGCTTTAAGGATTTATGTAAATATAAAAATCTTGTTTCTGTCTGATACTTTATATTCTCAAGTATGGTATCTTGCATGTCTACCGAGAGAAACAAGCGTGCATGGTTTCTCATGCATTTTCAAGTAAGTAGATAAAGGAATAGCTTGAAAGTGAAACCCATGTTTTCTCCGAGTGCAGCAGATCAAGGAACTTTGCAGTAATATTAAGTAAATTGATTTGGATTTAATATATTCCTGACTATTAAATGTTTCTTACTTTCTGCATCTCTTATGTCGTATATTCCATAGATTCCTGAGGTGAAGTAATAGCACGTAATTCTTCCCACTGCTTCCCATTCCCAGTTCTGTTGTTGGAGTAAACTTTATTCCCACATTTGCGTAGTGTAACTTATTAATGAAAAATACATGTTCACAGATGCAAGAATTTTTATATGACTTCAAATAAATAGGCTAAAATAATTGAAGTAGTGTAGTATTAATTACTTTATCAGGAAAAATACTTACTACACAGATTGCTGTGGAAGGAACTTTTGTGATTTAATTGCCTTCTGTCTTCAGCTGTTCACTGTTCCATTAACTGATGCATGCTCAGAGCAGTGACTTAGCTTTTGCTCTGTTTTTTGATACACTGTCCTGATAATACAAACAGGGCCATAATGGGAAGCTTTTGCAGGCCTTGTGTGCTGTGTGCTTTTTTAGAAAGCCCCGGAAATTCTCACAGGTGGTCACATGTCAACTCTCACATCTTCACTGAGCCATCACACTGTCAGTCTCCATAGAAGGCATCTTGAACCGTGATCCTCAGATTAGTTGGAGAGGATTTGCAGGTGCTCTTTGACTTGCTATTTAATGACTTTTGTTATGGTATGGCACATGTTCAGGCAGTCATGACTGTAGGATATAGCAACAAATCAACTTTTCCTAGAATGATTTCAAGGTGAGCAGTTTCTGTTCTGGATTTGGAAAATGAGTATTGATTTATGAGGGGAAAAAACAGCATGAAGAGGGAGAGAAAACTTTACTGGAGAGAAAAAGTATGAAAGGTAATATTTTTCCCTCTCCTGCAATCTCTTCCCTTTTTCTTCCTCTTTCCTCTCCTGTGTGGTAGGTCAACTTTAATGTGATGTAGGCTTTATCATACTGCTGATTCAGTGGGGGAGGGAAGGGAGAATGTGGTATATCAATTTTGTTAATGTGAAGTTCTGAGAGTTGTTTACGTTTTGGTATCCTTGTGCAGTAAAATTGGTATTTGATGATTAAGCAATACCAACATCAGCAAGCATACAGCATTTTACCATAAGGGCATCATAAACTTCTCTGAAATAGTCTCTGCTTCTTGCATGGCTCATGAAGACGGACTGTCTTGCAACCAGTCCTGTGAAGCTTTGGCCAACTGAGTGGCAGCTCAGTTGTTGAAATTCCCCAAACCAAATTTTGCAAATATAAAGTAAACTGCAAATATAATATTAAAAACAAAAAAGAGCATGAAAAAGGTTCTGAAACTGGACAATATCTTGTTTTGTCTTTGTAAGTCTGATAAGTAGTTGCCACAGCCTGAGATGTGTGTTCAGTTAAATGGCATTTTAGTCTCCAGCTGCGTGTTTGCCCAGTGCAGTGGTTCAGTTTCTTAATGTAGATAAGATTGATGGGAATACTGTTTTGAAATGTGATTTCAAGTCTGGTTTTGACCCCAATTTCTAAAACTTAACCTTCAGTGAGACCCCAACATTTTGTGTCAGAAATGCACACTGTTTCCTGGAACCCTACAGTAGCTTGGCAAGATTGGTATTTTTATCTTTTAAATAATGGCTGCTTGAGGTCTTTAGGTCTGGTGCTTATGAATTGGCTTCTTGAACTTCTAAACCCCTGCATCTTACTAATAAGATTCCTAAAATTTCAACCTGAATCATAGAACAAACATTCATGGAATCCAAAACAATAATGATAGGCTGCCCCAGAGTCAGGACACGCAGGCTGTTTTCCTAGAAATAGATCTTGGGAATTTTATTAGCTCTAGTTTTCATGGAAAGGTTGATAGTATGGAAAAATCTCTCTTCCTTCCCAATAAACTTGTGATTTTATTGCCCAGATAATCCTAAACACTCAGGATTATCCACAGATTTTACACAGACTGCAGTATAGCAATATGTAATCTGTGTTTTATAAGCTAAACTCTTGCAGGTCTAATTTTATTCGGTTTCTCAACATGAAAGTATTTTTAATAATGACTTTCGTAATTGTGCACCTTCCTTTCATCTGTCCTTTTTCTTTATTACTCTGTAAATTAAAAACAGGCACCAAACAGAATAGCACTGGTGATTCTTGTGCTTTTATTAGTATCCCTCCCTCGTGTTTTTAGGACAAAAAGAAATAATCTTTGTAACGTTTTATTTTGGAGGAAAAATATAAATGTGCTTCTGTTGAGTGAAATTGAGACTTAAAATCGTCTTTGAGAGTCCTGATTATTGACCATCAAGTTGACATGAGTCGATCTGTAAAATGTCTCTGCAGACAAGACAAGAGATCTAACTTTCTCTAGTGAGCTCTGCATGCGTCTCTTTCCACAATTACGCTTTTCATACTGGCTAGTTATGGATTCGTTTCGTTTGGCACATACTCTCTTTAACACTTACTTTTCTCTCTGCATCAGTATTAAAAGGAATTATAGGATTTTAAAGTTGTACAACGATGAGGCATAGTGTGTGTCTGTATTAGATTACAGTGACTGAAGATAAACATGGTGCATGTGAAAATGACAGGATTGCCACATTGATGCTTGTGATTATTTTTTCTTTTAGGTACATGTATCATGTTTTGACTAAAAATACAACAGTAACAGATCACAACCGCAACCTGCTGGTAGAGACTATTCGTTCTATAACAGAGATCCTTATATGGGGGGATCAGAATGACAGCTCAGTATTTGAGTAAGTATTCTAAAGAATTTTGACTCTGGTTTTGTTTTTGAAGAGTGGTGAAAGTTGCATAGAGATCTAGTTCAAAAGGTTAACTCTTCCAAGACCATACTTCATGAATGTAGGTACACAGCTATGTCCTGTAATAGACAGGTAGGCAGGATCATATTCATGTCATACAAAGAAACAGAGAATTTATTACTTTTAACAAAAAAGTGTTCAAAGCCCCTTTAATGTGCTGCTTTTGTTTGACTCTGAAATCTTCAATATAAACACAAAATCTAGCCTGTTTTAGGGTCCAAATTTTCTCAGTACGTCTATTAGTATCATATGACTTTAGTTTGTTCAATTTATAAAAGATACTATGAATAGATACTCTAGCTTATGATATTTAGAGTTTTTGTTCGGATCTCATTTTAATTCTCATAAAATAGCATGGTAGAAAAACTTCAAACATTCACAGGTGCAAATCTGATTTGTATAAATACCCGTTGCTTGGCTGTTTGCTTGAAGACGCTTGCTGTTTGATCAAGGCAATTTGTGATTGAGATAAGTAAAACTAAGGTGTTTGTGTTTTTAATTACTGATTTAGGGAGTGGTTTCAACATGATTGGGTTCAGAAAATTAACTTACTCTGATTATTCATGCCTATACTGTAATTCCATCACATTCCTGTCTTCTCTGCTTGGAAGAATTTTAGTAATAAGGAGGTTTTTCTGCGATTAAGATTAAAAAATAAAATTAAATAGTTACATGTTTGTGATGTCCTAGTAGGAAAGAGTCCACACCGTTCTCTTTAAATTGCATGCATTTCTGGTTTAAAAACACTGCAAGTATTCACTTCTGCTGAATTGTACAATAACCTGTGAAATGCTTGCTTCTGGTATGGGGAAAAATAATTAAAGTGGATCACAAATAATGTCTACAGTGTTGAAGGCAAAAGGTGTGTTATCTTAAAAGGGGCAAGTGAGCAAAATGTAACCTTCATTTGGAAGCTCCCCCCTTCAAAATGATGATTGTGAGGTAGGGAAGCTGCCTGATAAATTGCATATACTAAAAATGATTTCTTGACATTCCTTTTCTGCATAATTGGAGTGTTGAAGTGACCTTGTTAGTGTTTAAGGTTATTGGAAGATATTCTTCTGTTGTTTAGATAAAACTTTGCAAAATAATCCTTTATAAATGTAAAACGTGCTGTTTGTTAAACTTGCCTAGAATCATCCCTGATCTTAGTAAAATTATATTCTTGTTAAAGACAGTAAGTGACTTAATGACACCTCTATTTTATTTCAGCTTTTTCTTGGAGAAGAATATGTTTGTTTTCTTCTTGAACATCTTGCGTCAGAAGTCTGGTCGTTACGTGTGTGTACAGCTTCTGCAGACTCTGAACATCCTTTTTGAGAACATCAGTCATGAAACATCATTGTGTAAGGGCATGCTTTTAAACTGTTCAGGATTAAGTGATCAAGATGTGATTGAATTCCCTTTCACTTAATGAAATTTAGTCCTAGTGCACCTTCACAGAAGAACTGTATGAATTCCTTTGTAATTGAACACTGCAAATACAGTGTAATTTGATTCCAAAATACCTTTCAATGTAAACTTTCAGTAGTGCAAAAGTAGTTGTTCAGTATTACTGAAACATTTAGCACATTTCAAGGGATTCTTTAAGCCAGCAAGTTTGTTGTGGTTTGAAATACTCGTCTTGCTACTGCAGATGATGTCATGGAACTCTGTTGTATTATTTGTACTGGAACTGTTCCGAGGTCATTAGGGCTGGCATTTAGCCTCCTGCCTTTAATTCAAGGGTTTTAGAAATGTGTGAAGAACACAGAGAATTAATAAAGTATTCCAAAACTATCCCAAAGAGAAAGTTGTAAACGAGCCTTTGAAAGTTATGACTTTGGGAAGAAAAGAAAATTGTTTTAAGTGTTACAAGTTCCAAAGCCTGCATAAATTAGAATCATAGAATAGTTAGGGTTGG
>NW_009936574.1:0-41634 GCF_000696875.1 Nestor notabilis
ATATATATACACACACACACATATACTTCAAAGATAGGAAAGTGTTCAGGGTATAAGTTGTTGTCATTTGTGGAAGCTGCATTTAAATCAGTGTTGATGATACCATGATTAATGATGACTTCTCTAGTAAAGTTATGATGGGGTAAAATGCTACTTTAAAACTCTTCATAAACATAGTAGATATTTTAAGACTTGTGGAAAAAGCGATAAAATAAATACATGAAATAATACATTGAAGAATAGAAATAGTATTTCTATGGTAGCTAATTTCATTATTTTGTCCTGATGTTCTTCACAGAAGATTTTTCCCTTCTTCATAATTGGCTACACTTATCCAAGTAACAGTATTTGTATTTAGTGGTATATATTAATATTAGTTAATTTGTTCAGCATGCTGGTGCTACTTCAGCTCATGAATAAATGAGAGTTCTGACATTATTATTTCTGGTAGCTCTAAAATACAAAAAATACTTTGTGGAAATAAACGGTTTGTGAAAAATGTAATTTAGTAATGACTGATTTGTAGAGTAGGGCAGTATGTCGCAGTTTTCAGTTGCGTGGTTTAAATTCTATATGAATAAAAAGAAAACAGATTTTTTTTGTTATACTCAGGTGGTTTTTATAAATAAAAAAATGCTAATGTGTGGCTATCTTTTGTAGTTTAACACAGCAGCCAAACAGCTGATAGAGTTGGATAAGCCCTCAGGTTCTGCTGTTGACTCTGGAGAAGGTACCTCTGGGGCAGCCCACAACAGTTCAACCCAAAAGCACACCGATACCAAGAAAAACACCAAAAAACGGCACTCTTTTACCTCCCTCACTATGTCCAACAAGTCTTCACAGTCTTCTCAGAATCGCCACTCAATGGAAATTAGTCCGCCTGTCCTCATCAGCTCCAGCAACCCAACCGCAGCAGCCCGCATAAGTGAGCTGACAGGACTTTCCTGTAGTGCCCCTTCTCAGGTAATTTACATGAAATCAAACATAAATTGTGTGCATGTCTTGTTAATAACTATAAAGGTTTCTGCTCTCATCAGACTTCTTCAAATTATTACTTGTATGTAATTAACGTTAACATACACTTTCAAAAAGTTTATCTTCCAGCATGAAAGCGTTGAAGGCAAATGTTTTATAATGCTTCTTATACAATAATAGCAAGTATTTTTGGTCTTGTAATTTTTTTCACAGTTGGTAATTTCATAAGTGCCACGAAGATTTTTATTAAGCTGTGGAAACTAGAAACTGGAGTGATTTAATTTCTTTATTTTTTTTCCCTAAATTTAGTATAATACTAGATATTAATAAAGAAATGCAAGTAAAAGGTAAATTCAACTTGAAAATTGCATAAATTCCAGAAATGTACAGTATTAATCTGATTGTGATAAGTAGAAATATTTATCTGGCTTTATGTATTGTTAATCTCCTTGAAGCTTTTAGTTACAAACTGCAGTAGTTCATGAATAATTTGTCTGTTTCACACAGAGATTACATTTTGGGAGAAGAGATAGTAATGCAGACTTTGAAGTGTTGGTGTCATTTTACATGAGCTAGTAAAGATGTTTTATTTGGGATGTCTTTGTTATGTGGCAGCCTTTTATGGCAAAAAAAGAAAACCGACATTGGTAAAAGTATGGTTCCCATGGCTAACTCAGTGTATCTCCAAAGTTTCTGAAACATCAGGAGAAAAAAAAGTGAGCAGTGCAATCCGATATTGTTTTTATGAATACCAAAAAATTAGTTCTAAAGTTACAGATGAGTACTGATGGTTTTGACCATGTGTCAAAACCAGCTCTTATTGAACTACTCAGAACTGACCCTGCTGGGTTTTTTTTAACAGGTTCATATCGGTACTACGGGGCTAATTGTGACTCCACCCCCTAGCAGCCCAGTCACAACAGGGCCTTCATTTACCTTCCCTTCAGAAGTTACTTACCAAGCTGCTCTTGGTGTAAGTACTGCTCAAGAAAACAGCCTTCCCACTCATCTTTGGTCTGTATGGTCTTTTTCTTGTCTTGCGCTCTGATCCATTGATTTGAAATGGTTTTATGATGATTCTTTATCTGACAGACAATGGTATAAATTGAACTACAGCAAAAGCATTATTGATACTATAATGTTTGTCCTGTCATGCATATCCATTTCTCCAGTTTTCCTCTGTCATTTTCCTGTAGTAAACACAAGAAGCACACTTTCTTCCAGAACAGTGTTTCTCTTCAGCATGAGTAGGAAAGAAGATATGCTGGGGAGAAATTAGGGGAAACATGCAAGATCTTGCAAAAATACATCAATTGAGACTACAGCTGCCAGATATTTGTCTTACTTAATATTACCAATATTCCCTGAAATAAGTTTCAGAACTCTGCTTTCTCCTCATTAGGATGACTTTAGTTGTGTGTACGCCTGTGGCAGATGAAGAACACATCTTAGGTTCTTGGAGATCAATATGAAAAACTGTTGCAAATGGCCATCTTTTAAAGGAAGGAATACAATGCAATGCTGTTTCCTTTGGACAAAGAAAATAACATTGCCTTCAAAAAGCGCAGGATTTCATTTTAAAAACAACTGGAATTCCTTATTTGGCCTTACTTGTGGTAGGGAAGCTCTGGGATGCCCTAAATCATACTGCACTTATCAGAGCCTGAGCTTAACTGCAGTAAAGATTGTGGATACCAGTTTTCAGAGCTCTTCAAGGGAACTTCATGAGCCTTTATTTTAATCATAGGAATTCTTGAAATTCAGTTCTTGTTTTGAGTCCAAAAAATGTGCCGCTAACATTGGGAGTGGGGGAAGAGGGAGGACACATAGTTTAGTAATAAATCTCCACTTTAAAAATACCCAAACCAAACACAATAACAAAAAGCCTCCAAAAAACCACAGCCCCCTTTCCCCCCCCAAACCTGCAACACAATAAGCAACCAAACAAAAACCTCCAAGACTCGATCTTTTTTAGGTGTCTAATTATCCTTGCAGTCTTTAAAGCAAGTAAAACATAATGAATAGCTTTGCTGCTAAATGTGGTTGGTTTTGTTTCCAGCTTTCGTCACTTGGATCATTTTACACATTTGTCTGCAAAATCAAAGGCAGAATTGTCTGTCTTCTGTTATCAACTTTTTGTTGTTTAAGTAAATGCTTAGGTGTGGCTTGGTTGCAGCTGAGAGGTTACATTTTGACAGCCTTCTTTGGGACTCTAAGTTATCTTTTTCAGTCCTTAAAATTATGATGCTATGTTTTTCTGAATTATCTCTAGTTCTTTCTTCTAGCATGGTAAGTGCATTCCAGAACTGGGTACAGTACTGCACGATCTTTTTCAGTGATGAAATATTGATAGTATAACCCTTTTACTTTTATCTTGTTAGTGCGATGTTTAGATCTTGAGAATTTGCATCCATGCATTTGGCCTGAGTGTAGCAAAAGTTTATGTTCAGCCAAATATCCACCATGATCCCACAAATTTTCATTGTCATTAGTGATGTACTAATTGCTCTCATCCAAGTAAATGTTATTTCACATTCCTTGTTCTTCAGACAGATGACCTTATTATTGACGATTATACAGACAGTATGCTTTTGCCCTGCCTTACTGAGTAACACGGGTTGTGCTGTAGCAATTCAGTGTCATTTCATTGTTAACAACTCCTTCACTGTGTGGATCATCTGTACAGTCCTGCTGTTAAACATATGCTATGGAACAAATTAAGGGAACCAATTAATAATCTCCTTATATTTAGATTAATTTTTAATGACACCGAGCAGGAAGAGACTGGAGGTCATCTAGTCTGCTCAAGCAAGGCCACCTAGAACCAGTTGCCCTGGATGGTATCCAAACAGCTTTTGAGTATCTCCACGGATGGAACCTCTCTGGGCAACCTGTGCCAGTGGTCAGTCATTCTTACAGTGAGAAACTGTTTACTGATTTTCAAACTGAATCTCCTGTGTTTCAGTTTGTTTTTCACTGAGCACCACTGAAAAGAGCATGGCTCCATCATCTTTGTCTCTTCCCTTTAGGTACTTATATACACTGATGAGATCCCCGTGAGCTTTTTCTAGGCTGAACAGTCCCAGCTCTCTCAGGCTTTCCTCATAAGACAGATGCTCTAGTCCCTTGATGGTGGCCCTTCACTGGGCTCTCCAGTATGTCTGTGTCTCTTGTACTGGTGAGCCCAGAACTGGACACAGTAATACAGGTTTGGCCTCATCAGTGCTGAGGAAAGGGGAAGGTTTGATCTCCTTTGACCTCCTGGCAAGACTCCTTCTAATGACGCCCAGGATACCATTACCCCTTTTTGCCACAAAAGCACATTGTTGGCTCATGTTCAACTTGGTGTCCATCAGGAAGGACCTTCAAGGTTGTTTTTTTTTAATTGGGATATGAGGTGCACATCTACAACTAGAAACAATGAGCTGGTTATATGCTAATCCATGTAATCTTCTATACTTCTTTCATCCTGTCCTTCAGAAGATACCTGTGAGAACTGAGCAAACAAAATCAGTTTTGGTATCTTTTGTGCTGTTAAGCAGAGTACAAGTCTAGCTAACATATATGCTGCAGTCATTGAACAATTGATTTAATTTGTGACTGAGATACATTTTGGAGATGATGGGGAAGGCAGGATTCAAAGCATCATTTCAGAAGTTCTGACAGAAGTTGCCTTTTTTTTTTTTTCCCCCTTAGTAACAAACACTTTTGTTATCAAGAATCAGTAGTTCTTTCTTTAATGCCAACATGGAAAAATACTTTATTTTGGTGCCAGTGCAAAGTCATTAAACCACCTCGGGTGTTTTAATTGCATAAGTTTGTTCAAAAGCGATCTCACCATTGGTCCCCACAGGAATTAAATTACAGTGCTAAAAGCACCATGGAGTGAAACTCCTGCCACATGATTGTCCTGTATCCTGGAGTGCTGCTTTCCTTTCGTGATAACCATGTTCCCGGTTATGTTTCCAATTAGCCATATAATTCCCATTGAGAATCTGAATTATTCTCTGCCACCCTCTTTAAAAGTCAATAACCTTCTGTACATAATGTTCTGTTTCTTCTTGTTTCAGCATGACTAAAATACAAGCTGGCAGCTCAGGCTAGAGTCAGGTCGTTCTTGTGTACTTTTACTGTAGATGATATTAAATGATGCAGTTTATAGTCACAGCCTGTGAAGTGTGTCTTTTAAGTCTCCTTTCCTCTTGCTTCATAAACTCTTGTTTTAATTTTAGAAATGTGCAAAATGGTTCTGACAGGTCAAGAGAGGAAGTGATGTTCTTGTTTCTAGATGTTCCCCTTCTGGAAATACCCTTCTTGACATTCTGAGCATTAATTTTAAGCCATGGAGCAATTGTGATTGTATGATAAGTGGTTGGCTTGAATCCTTTTGCTTTTATAGTTTTTGCTTCTGTAAGTATAAATTCCTGCAATTCTCTAAGCTTCTCACTTTTGGCTTTTACTTCATTGCTGAATGCTAAGTAAATGACAAGGGAGTTGGATTGGAACAGAGAGGGTTTCTCTTTAGCATGAAGATGATTTAATTGGATCTTATTCCTGCCGATCGTTTTGGTACTTATAACACTATTTAAAGTAATAATTGATTATTCATTGAGAGCAAGCCATTTACACAAGTTCTTTTACTTCTTTGCCAAACTAAGATTAAGAGAGAAAGAAGAAAATTGAGAGGATGATCATGATTCCCCATCACTGTAGAAGAAAAGGATATATTCCTTTATAGTAGTCCTGAATTTATGCAGCTTTGCTACATATATGTGTCCTGAATTTAGAAGCAAAGGAGAGCCGGTTTCTTCTCTTATCTTCTGTAAGAAAGATGGCTTCTTTTATTGTTAAGAGGAAATATTTTGAGCTGTCTTGTTGGGTAGCAAGTTTAAGACAGTTGAGATTAATTCCTAAAGGAGCCTGTGAGTCATTTGTCTGTGTACATGCATAGGATCGCATTTTAGTTTTACGTTATTTTGGGAAATACTATGGTGGTTCAAAAAATGCCAGTTTTCTTAACTATTTAGTCCATAATAATATTTTATAGATGTTATTTGGTACCAAAAGTTTTATGAAGTAATCTACACATTTGTAGCCAAAATTGACACAAATAAGACCTAAGAATAAGAGTGTTTCTGTCAAGTCACCATATACACTATCTGCTGCGTGTATCATTTAAGCAAATTTTAATTTGCACTCAGAAAACCTGTGATAATTTGAAGTTTTCTTTCACAGCAGCAGTTCTTTAGCCTAGTTCTTTAGCCAGCAGCATTAATTCTTGTTTTGTGTTTTGAGGTTTGATTCTTTGAAATTAAAGAAGCTATGAACCAAGACAAACTTCTCACAGCTGAGGCTTTTGACTGTGGTATGATCACTTACACTTTTCTCTGGGACTTCAAACCACAACTTTGCCCTTTAAGGGGGTATTAATTGGTCTGCTCTTCTTGGCCACTGGCATTTTCGAACCTTGTAGATGTCTATTTGAAGTTCTTTATAAAATATAAATAGCAGATGTCAAGTTCAATAGTTGTTGGGTGAAAATATGCATGTATAATTATGTAAGGCTCATTTATTTGGGAGGAAATTCTTGGATGTAATTTATAAGGTAGTTATAGAGGAGATCTAGTTGAAAAAACTTTTAAAGCAAGTATGTGATTTGAACCATGATATGGGAAAACTGAGACAAAATATACTGCAGCAGAGATAGTTACATTCAAAAGCAGCAAAAGGAAAACAAAATGTAGCAACAGCAGATAACTTAACCTTCCTTTCATTCTGCCTTTACAGTCTCTTGAGAACATAAAAGTATTTCGGACTGCAGTTGACCTAGATATCCATATTGCTACTTCTGCAGGTTGAATATGTTGACTTTGAAATGGTGTCTTGGTATGTGCAATTATCTAGCAGAAATAGGTGGTCTGTATTTGGATGGTTTACACTCACTTCCGTGCTGAAGGTTTGAGAAATATAAAAATATCTGTTTTTTCTGGTCCTGTTCTCTTGCCCACACACACAGAAAAAATTACCCCTCTATGTTAAAGCATATAAGGTAGTCTGAATTATTATTAATGAGGTACAAGCTGAGGGTTATAGTATACTGATGACATTTAGCATTCTCTCATGTAGTTCCAGATGATTCAATATTGTAAGTCAGTCAGGAGGATGTTTATAGAAGAACTGTCTGAGTTTTAACCAACAAAAATTCAGATCAACTTTTGTTGGGAAGAGAAAGCAGCTGAAAGAAACTACGGGGTTTTGTAAGAGAGCCCTGTTCTTGATAACATATATTTATAGTTTGGGAATTTTGTTAAACATGAGCCTTAATTTGTTAGCCCTCAGGGGATTTTGCAAGTCATACATTTTTTCCTAGACCTTGTGGGAGTGAAGACAGTTACTGAATGTTTTTTGTTCCCACTGCTGTGCCTTTTATTGTGTTTTGGATGAGCTGATTATTGATCTTCAGTGGGAATGCAACGCAGTTATGTTTAAACTTAATAATATGTATGTGTTTCTAGAAGATGAGTCTAGATACTGTTTGAAGTTTTACATAAAGTATTGAATTACATTACGTTTCATCATCATTACATTACATTTCATCATCCAATTAAAAAATATATTAGCACTTCCTTGCTGTTTTATATGCTTGAAAGTACACCTATCTGAAAAGTAGTTGCAGAAACTTCTGATTTCCCCCCTTCACTACCTAAAATAAAATGCTCTTAATTGTTTTGATAAGCATATCTTATCGAATCATGTGCGGTTTACGTATATTCTTTCACAGTGTTGAATATGGGAACCATCAAAACTAGCTTGTGCTCTGGAGGTAGGTATGTTTCTCAATAGCTAGAAAAATGGTTGCATGCCAGAAAAACTCTTGAAAACTTGGCTAGAGCATTTGGACCTATTTATCAAGTTGTAGCAGTGCAAGCTGAAGAGCGTTAGTCCTCTAAAGCCTATCCGGTAGTTTATTTAGATTTCTAAATGCTTGCCAAGTCGTTAGGAGTTTAATTGGGCTGTGGCTCACTGCAGGTTTCATTACCATAGTAATAGACATGGAGAGGGCAGCAGAAACTGAATAAAGCAGAATAAACTAGAGCTGGGAAGGTGCCTTTGCCGCAGCTAAAAATTCAATGTGTATTGTGTGTTCAAATGAATAAAATACAACACCCAGCATTTATATCTTTAGAGATGCAGGAAGTGCAGAATCGTGACAACCTTGATATTGTGCAAAAAATAGGTTTAATTTTACAGATTTTCAGCTAATCATCTCCTAATGCGGGTTTACAGCTTCTACCATCTATAAAGGAATCTAGATGATTAAAAAAAGACTTTAATCTATATTCTGTAGATGGGTTGCATAGAAGTTAGATGCTCTTGTTCAGATTGGGTTTAACGAAGACATTTTTGAAGCTGACTGGGAGGGGGAAGTAACTTCTGCTGTAAAACAACTGAACGAGAAAAGCTGGTGTTGCGCTATGAAGTATCAAGGTATTTTAGAAAGATTGTTTTATGGATGGGGATCTAGAATGTGAAGGAAATGCAATTGCCATTCTTGTGAATAACTGAACTGTGTATCAAAGCTCTCCCGCAGATCATGTCTGCTTTGTGTGGGATACAGGAGGTCTATTTGGTCTTAAGAAATTGTTAATGTACAATCAGAAAAAAGCTTTAAAGAAAAATAGGAATATTTCATGGTATACCATGCAATTTATATCACAACTAAGTGTGAGAATTTTGACTGAAAAACTAGAAGAGTTAATCAGTTTTCTCTAGATTTGAAAGCTTTTAGTCATGCAGCTCTTCACTGTGTCTTGACAGAGTAAGACTAGTTAACAGTTAACCCAAATGTAGAGAGGTAATAATAGCTTAGTGTACACCTAAAACTTATTTTCCCTCTAGGTTTTTGCATGGAAAAACAAGAATGAAAGAAGACACCTTTAGAAATAGGGTGTCTGAGGGGAATTAAAATTACTTTCAATTACGTAATTTCCAAACTGATAATGTAACACTGTGCATTTATATGCTGATGTACTGGAAAAGCCAGGCAATAGTTCAGGACATTTTGGTAATTTATATTTTTGTTAGGTGTTTTCTAAACCTGAAGTGGTGTGGCTTAGAGTTTTGTTTCAGTATTGAAGGATTGTGTTCAGTTGAAGGTCATGTTTGAAATTAATTAGGTTTTACATTTTCAAATGTTGGAGGTTTTTCATTACTCTCTTTGCGTGTGTTGTAACACAAATAATTATTTTGGGAAGGGGGGAAGGAAAAGTTCTCCTTTTGTGAGAGACTTTTCCCAGGAGTGTCAGTACACAAGGTCCTAAAGAATTGTCTGAGGCTTTACAGAGTAGAAGGTAACAATTGCTCCATTGATTCTCAAAAGGCATAGAAATCTGTAGGCAGGACCCCCATTATGATCTGCCTGTAAAAGAACTGCGCCTTTTTACTGGGGTGTTTGTTAAAGATTACCAATCTTGATAATACTGAATTTCAAAAGCTAACTCTTTAAACTGGAAGAATAGGAGAAAGCGGTAACAATAGCTCAGTGACTGTGGTCTTGTATTGTGCTGGCTTTTGTAACCCATACATCAAAGGAAAATTTCCCCTAGAAGGGTGGTTTTGGGTGCACTGCTGCTGAATTGTATATTATGTTTCAGCTTCAGGTTACAAAAACAATCATGTTTTGAAGTATAGTCAGCAGTTAAGATGCAAAATCTGCCTCCTGGAAGGCTTCTCAATTTTTGTGGACTCCTATCCTAAACATGTTATAATTAGAAACAATGCTTTCAGTTTTTCCTGTGCTGAGAAATTGCTCGTCGTTTGCTTAATTAGCTGCCAAGACTTCAAGATTTTTAAGCTGGGAAAGGAGAAATACAGAGAAACCGAACTCTCCAGTTGTATCATACCAGTAGGTAAAAGAATACTGAACTTGGCTGTTCCTCCCCCGTTTCCTTAGAATATCATGTGCCTTTTTGTTCTTTTTTTTTTCCAGCTGATACAACTCATCAAACAATATTGATCATCTGTGTCTATTTTTTTGTTCTCCTAAAATCAGAATATGAATCCCCCACTTCCGCCACCACCTCTCTTGTCTGCTGCAATCATTGCATCGGCTTCTTCTGGACCTCAGTCTGCAGGTGTAATACAAAGGCCTACATCAGGATCAACTGACCAAATGGCACATTTACGGCCACAAACTCGTCCAAATGTGTAAGTAAAATTGAAACTTTTTGCCAGTCAGAAAAATGGAACATGATCAGTAACTTTACACATACTCGTATCATGCCAGCTGGCTGTGTTCTGCTAGATTTCCCAGAAAGCCGAGCATACATTCGGAACAAGAGCAACAAAATATACATATAGGTGATATCCCCAAACGGCCTTCATACTGAGAGTTATTTATGTCTTAGATAAATTTAATCAGCTGTTGCTGTGTATAGAAAGGACTCACTTCAAAAATACGAAGTATTTATCATGCAGAAGATGAATGAATCCTTGCGTTAGCAATGAAGACTCTGTAACTCGCAAGTGGCAAATATTGGAGTGAATTTACTCAAGGTTTTCTGTTATATATGGTATGAACAAGCTATTCTCGAATGGCATAACTTGGCCAAAACACAGAAAGTACTGTATTTCATTTAGACTGTTATATTAGCATGTCATTATCAGACTGCTTGTATAAGTTGCAATTGAAATTTGACTTGTAATTCTATAGTTCACTTAATTAGTGGGTTGCAGTTGGGAATGAAGGCAAAAAGCTGCTAGTTAGCATTATGTCTTCACACTCATAATACAAGCAAATGGGTGTCATCCGTCTGGGTGAAAATATTTTGTATATTAACATGTGCTGCTGACAACATCTTTTCTCTTGGAAACTTTTTTGTTGGAGCTTGGAGAATTAGAACCATAAAAGAAAAAGTAAAATTCAGGAGTGGCTGCACCATCTAAATAGGACATGTTTGAATAATGCAGGGACTGCTTTTGTTCTGTGTCTTTATTTTATTTTCCCGCCAGGTTTTCTCCCACTCCAAAAGAGCACCCTTCTTGTATAGCAGGTGCATCTGGATTTGGGCTGTTTCTTTGGTGTCAAGCATTCTAACACTGCTTCTTATGGATTATTGTGTTTAGTTGTACTTAATCAAGCTCCCATCTCATTTATTCCCATCCTTCATCTTCAAAGGGTTGCTCTTAATCAAGATACTAATGAAATTTGGAATGATTTAACCAACAGGGAAGTTAATGAACACCAATTAAAGCACCTCAGTTCCTTTCCCATAGAGCTTCACTATGTGGCTTTGTGGATCACCCCTGTATCATGTACCAGTGAAGCCTTTTGTTGCCAGTGTGTCATATGTTGCCTTTAGAGCCTATTTTGGACTTGCTTTACCAGGTACCTATACTGCATTATCTGCAAAAATGCTTTAAAGGCACAGTTTCCTGGGTGGACAACAAGGAACAAAACTAAAATGCAAAAAGAAGCATACAGTAAATGCTGCCATTACAGCGCACAAGAGCCAATTCTGATGAAAGGATGTTTTGTAAAGCTGCTTTTATACCCTTAGGGTTACACGGGGAGTGGAAAAGACTAGCATTGAAAGTAATTGTGGATCCCTTTTCAAAAAAGGGGATATTGCATCTGTCTACCCTAATTGGCTGCCTCCTGAGAAAAGTATATTCTTTTTGAGAAAATGTGATTTATTAGAATGCTATTTCCCCTAGGTCTGTAATTATATAAACATTTTTATATAAATGGTTTAAAAGTTGTCTTACATTCAGAGTGTGGCAGAAAATAAAGCACTGGGGTCGTTGAAACAGTATCAGTTTTAATGTGACAATTGGAAACTGTGCAATCTTATTTGAAGATTTCCCTAAGAATATTCCAGCATCAACCGTAGGATCTTCAGTTTTATTTTTACTGTTGGTTTTTTTTTTTTGTCTCTAAGAATGTCTTTTTAACAAGTAAAAATGAGAAATATTTCTGAACTCTCACTATGGTTTCAGATGCACTGTGTTATGCATTAATGTTACTTGGAAGTAAACAAAAGAAAGGAACTTTACAAGTGAGTAACTTGTAAAGTTACTTGTAAAGCTAGCTGCCTTACCCATAGACTTCAAGTTCTAGTAACATCTTTCTTTTAGGCACACAGTTGCACAGGGAGATTCCAATTTTGCAATCTGAAAAGTAGTTCTGATACTGATTTTTCACTCCTAACTAACAGAACTTCTCAGTTCTCCCCACCCCTCCGCAAAAAAAAGATGTTGTCATGTCACAAAATGTAAAAGATACTAGAAGCAGGTGGAGGGAGAGAGAAGTGCGATACACTGGGATCTGTAGTTGATAAACACCTATTTAATTAAGTTCACTAAGTTAATTAAGAAAATGGATAGTCTTATTAGAAGTATTGTTCATTACACTGAAGTGCAGTTAGGCTATTCTTAATGGTCACTGTTTCCCTTAATATTGCCGTAACTTCTGTTTTAATATTGTAACAGTATGACGGATCTACTAACACATAACCTTTTTGCCATGCCTTCTCATCTCTGAACTCCCTCTGCCAGAAAGTGATGTTTTCAATTGTTTTAGATTTATCAATTGCATCTACTTTCCTGTCTTTCAGGTATATTGCTATATATCCTTACACTCCTCGAAAAGATGATGAACTGGAACTGAGGAAGGGAGAAATGTTCTTAGTGTTTGAACGCTGTCAAGATGGTTGGTTCAAGGGAACTTCCATGCATACAAGCAAGATTGGTGTTTTTCCAGGAAATTATGTGGCTCCAGTTACAAGGTTTATTTTTATATAAGTATCTAAATAGCTTATCTAGTTTCAGCTCCAAAATGATTCTGTTATTGTATTTAATGCTAAAATTGGATAATAGAAGAGCTGCAGGTTTTAGTAGCTAGCTCATTTTTCAGATGTGATTTAGCATTTTGCTTTTAATTTTGGCAGGACAGTGACAAGTACATCACAAACAAAAGTTCCCATGTCTACTGCTGGCCAGACGGGACGAGTGGTAACTATGGTCAGCCCTTCCACTGCTGGTGGGGCATCACAGAAGCTCCAGGGGAATGGTGTGGCAGTGAACTCCAGCACAGTACCCACAGCTGTGGTTTCTGCAGCACATATCCAAACTAGTCCTCAAGCCAAGGTCCTCATGCATGTGACAGGACAAATGACAGTCAACCAGGCTCGCAACGCAGTTAGAACAGGTAAAAATCAATCAAGAAATAAAATAAAGCTTTTTATGTTTGGTAGCAAACTGTAGGGTCTGTCTGGGCAAGTCAGATTATGCATAAATATCTGCTGGGCTTTCTGAAAGTATTTTTATGTTATTTTTAGAGTTGAGTGCTTTCTGAAATGGCAATATTTCTCTCTGAATTGTTGAATCTTTAATTATTCTCCTCTAAGCAACTGTGTGTAGATATGTACTCCTACTGTTGGGAAATTATATGCAAGTATTTTAGATGGAATTTTTGTTACTTCATTAGTATCTGGGATGGGGACATTCTTTGAGCTTTCCCACTCATACACAATTCAGATAGTAATGAAAGTGATAAGAACATTTGAGTCATAGCTTTTTTTTTTGTGCTAACTGCATAACAGCTACAGATTGCTCTAATTTAGCATTCACTTTTAAATTATCTCCTAGCGTCCTTGAAGACCTTTAGCATTCATTCCTCCTTCTTTTTCAGGTCTGTGGCTCAGGGTTAGTTCTTAGGTATTCCAGTTTGTTCTCTAACCTTGACTGCAGCCTCTTTCGCTTTGACTCTGAAACAGTAAGGCTATACTGACTTCAAGATCCATGTGATTTGTCATAAAATTCTGTATGTCTGACAGGTATAACTCTGCCTTTACTGTCTTGGGGCAGGCCACATCACAGTGAAACATGCCTTCTTGTTGTTTAAATCCCAGATCCAAAAGATTGATAGTGGTGCTTTCAAGAGTTTTTGTTTACCAAATCCAGGCACTCCTCTGTGGATTTGCCAGGCTAGGAAAATACCACACAAATGGAGTCTAATCTGTTCCAGTTACTCCTAGGGCCTCAAAAGAAAAGGGAAAAAAACCCAACCCAAACCTTCATTTCAAACTATCCCAGTATTCCCTCTTTCAGCCTTAAATTTGGCGCCTAAGATCTATTGTTGAGACAAAGGGTTTTTTCATCACAAGGCTCTTACTGGCAGAGTGGAAGAGAAAGCAGAAGTTGCAAATGGTACTGTTATCCTCTTAATGGTGATTTATTTATGGTCTTGAGATCCATGAATTAACCCACCATCTTCAGAGTCATGCATCTCCTAAAACACTGTCCGTGTTCAGATGTCAGCACCAGATTTCCTTTTGGAGGAGGTAGGATATGTACATAGATATTTTATTTCCTTAGTTGGTGCCATCTTCCTCCAGTGTGATCTTAGGCTGGAACAGATGTGATAGTCCTCTGTAAAAACTTTATTCTTTACCTTTAAAAAACAATAACCAGGTGGTATTGGCAGCTGGTAAGAGAAACTAAGCAAAGCATCTGTGCTTTCCTGCCTCTCAGGCATAGGTGATTTCTACTCTAAATTCTTTTGAGCTGCCTAGAAGCTTGCAAAGTGACAGCACAAAGGAGAAAGCTCCTGTAGGCTCCGGAAGCCTTTCTGTCCCCGCATCTCTGCACTGCTGTGAAGACAGATAAGATCTTACAGTTCCATTCAGCTGGAAAACACAACAACATGCTTCCCAACTTTTCAGGTCCAAATGGAAAATTCAGATGGGCTGCACTCTCTTCACAGAGAACTTAACATAGGATTGTGATCTGAAGATACACAATTCAGTCACAAATACAGATCTGTCCCTTACAAGAGCGTGAGAACTGAAGCAGTAACAGCTGCTTTATGTTCAAATGTTAGAGAACTTTGTCATCAGCATCTGAAATGTGATCATCTTGAGCTTTCCCTGGTACCTTTGCTAAGTGTTAGTCTCTTGATGAAGCTTCATAGATCAATGCTGCGTATTTGCAGGGCTGTTCTTCAATTTCAGTTTAGCTCAGGACTTCAAGAACCCTTCTTCAAATGATCTTAGTGAGACATTGCCTTACATCACCCTTGCTGAGGGGGTTTGCATCCTTTGATTGAAAGGAACTTTGAAAATGTTCAAGTTACTCAGAGTTAGGAAGGGTCTGCTACAGGGGAAGAGGTTGTGTATCAAAAAATGGAGATAGCATTTAGTGGTGCTTTCTTTTTAAGAAAGAATTTGTGTTTCTTATCATGGAGATTTTAACTGGGTATAATAATGCAGGATTGTTATATCAAACTTGTGAACTTTGTCAGTCTTCTCTTATACATGGTTGATGCAATCTAAACAAATTACCAGGGGAATTTGTAGATGGCAAACTGAAGAGATCACGTGCCTGAGGCTTGATTCCAGGATATCACTTATAACAAACCTGAAACTCTAAGCAGTATCTGAAAAATCAGAGTGAATTGATATGTTTGAGATTTACGTGCATCAAGCTAGAGAGATGTCCCCTTGTTAGATACTGTGTTTCAGAGTATTTGAAGGAAAGAGACTGTTCAGCCCTGGGATGCTGCATTTTGCCTCATATTATTCAGTTGTTTGCACTTCATACTACCCAGTGCTGCAGAGGTATGCTGTTGAAATGATCCAAAAGCATATATGGTTGACAATGTAATTATAATAGCAGTGTTGTTTCTTGAGAAGGATAAATTAGTTAATGCAGAGCTCTATGCTTTGCAGCTAGGCTGCAGCCCATGTTGGTATATTCAACCCTGTGCTGTTCTGCAACTTCCAGTGTGAATGTTCCTTTTATTTCACAGGGGTATGAGTAAATTCACTTCTATATTTAAACATCCCAAGAGACAAGAGCTTACGTTTTCAGAGAAACCACTCATAGCACTAATTGCCACTGTACTTATTGTTTGAAAGACCCACTAAATCTGTTGTGGATTTTGTGAATAATTTAGGGAAAACAATCCAATTATATTTTTAGTAGCTTCTATAAGGAGTGTTTCTTCCTACTTTGTTTTATGTGCCCTGACAACTACACAGCATATTAAAAGGAACAAACAAGTTCCAGGCTGTATTTAGCTAGCTCTTACAAACTAAAGCATAATCTTCACTTTGCATCTCTCTGTATGTAAAGCATTTTACTTAGCAGCTTGGACTTCTCTACAGTAGTTGCAGTGCTGTTATTCTTCTGTGCATACTGGTGCAAGTAGGGTAGCATATGCTACTTCATTCTGGTGAGACGAATTTGATGCAGTGTAAGATGTCATAGTAATATAAATGGGAGTTAGGAAGATGGGAAGGAAGCTTCTTATGACTGGTTAGCTATAACTCAGTAACTATACCTCTCTGTGTGTCTTGTGAAAAGATGACCTGTCACATTTTATTCTTTTGTTGTAGTTGCTGCACACAGCCAAGAAAGACCTACAGCAGCAGTCACACCCATACAAGCACAGAGTCCAACATGCCTTATTCCTGCAGCTGTGATCATTCCCCACCACTCTGTTGCCTCCCAGCAGCTCCAGCCCCCAGCAAATAGTGCTGCTTATGTCACAGCTGTGAATGTGCACCGCTCAACCATCCCACTGGCATGTGCAGCAGGTTCTTTGAATTCTCCCAACATTGCTGCTTCATCTTTGGAGGGAGATGTTAGTGGAAGAACTGTGAACACTCACGCTGGAGCTCCTGCATCTCCAGAGAGTGCTCTAGCAGCTGGTGGAAATGCTGCTGTCAGTAAAGCAGACAAGGATGGCAAGGTGGGTAGAGAATAAAATAATTCCCTTGAATTCTACCATTTTTATCATGCAAACTTTCAAGAGATCCTTTTTTTCTCTTATATTTTTTTATTGAACAGCAGCACTGTAATATTTCTTAGACTGAGTCTGAAGCTCAGGCAGCCATTTTGTGACTGCAGCCATGGGCAAATATATTCTTGGCCACACAAGAATAACTTAGGGTGGATAAAATATGGAGCAGACCTTGGAGAAGGGTTAAAATAGGGTAGCAGGTTCATGCCTTAAGCAGGAGAAACAAAAGGTAAATGGATAAAGTTCAGAAGAACTAGTAGATTCACTGTTGGAATTTCAAATATTTTGTTTTTCTTTATCTACAGTCAGTTTCCTAAATACTTTAGAAAGTTGTATGTTTAGCATATGTTATCAGGAAGTATCTGTAAACTAATAAGCCTATAATTAAAACAAAACCCCAACAACAAAATAACCCACACAGACAAAAACCCTATGAACTTGTGGGAATATACAAAAAAACCAGTCTAACAAAATAAACCTAATATACAGTAGAAGTCATTATTTTTTTAGGTTACTTTCCTGGTTAAGCAGACACCCTGAGAGACTGTGAAAAACACATGTATGTGTACAAGCAGTGCTTATTGTACAAAGGAAAAAACGCACAGAACTCTTTGTCTTTTCTAAATGTAGTGATTCTGCTTTCTGTCCTCCTATTTGAAATATTTTCCTCTGTGTCTAAACTTATTCTCACTGACCAACAGCCATGTGATTATAGTATATTGTAGGCAGAAACATTCCTTCGACTTTATAACTGGTTTTGTTATACAGTTGTGGTGTAGTTAGATTTTTTTTTTTCTCCTTTTGACAACTTTTTTTTACATATCAAATGTTTTAGGCTTTACCTTATTACTCTTCAGCCACATGCTTTCTTAATGAAGTTTTTGAAGGGTTTAATCATACGCTGTATGCTAATTTCATCCACTTTTTAATTATTTTTGTTGATTATTGTTGAGTGGATGTACCTAGAACTTTGTCTTAAAATTACTTTAGTCGTAGGCACTGAAATCAGACTGAGGTGCCCTTAGACAGGACTTCTGGAATCATAGCATGGTTTGGGTTGGAAGGGATGTTCTATGTGTTTGACAGTATGTTCTACAGTTTAGGGTTAGAGATGCTAACATACTCTTTGAGCTTCTCTTTTTCTTTCCCATTTGCTAGACAGCAGTCTTAGCTAATACAGCTTTAAGTTACTGGAGACTTGTAAGAAGGACTGATGATTTTTCATTCACAGTTCACCAATCCCACTGCATCCCAAGATATAATAAAAATCTCACATTGCTCATGGTTTTCTCTTTCTGTGGTTAAACAGCTTATTTTTGTCTCCAGGGCTTACAATCTGGCACCTCTCATAAGCACTAAATTCACTCAGTCAAAGGGCTGGTAAGAAGATCACTGCCACACCCCTTAAAAAAAAAAAAAAAAAAGACAAGAAACACAAAAACTACTTAAATAATTCTCTTCAGGGTAAGTAATAGTCTTCAGGGATTCCTGTCTGGACAAGCAAAAAGAATGTTTACAATTCTCCCCTCTAGCAGAGCAGCAAAGCACAATACATTCTCCTCGTGGCAAATTTCTGTTAAATCATGAAGGTCTTCCTTTGCTGAGGGAGGATAAGTAAAAGACACTTACCTAAACAGCAGCCTCCAGGGCCGACTTTTCTCTGTGCTTGGTTTGAAATGACTCTTCATGCCTTCCTAGAAACTTCCATGTTAGCAAAATGTTTTACTTTTAGGCCAGCGGCTTTGGCTTTTAATGTAAGTCTTAACTAAAGCGAAAGGACTTAGCTGGTTTATGGTCTAAAAGACGCACTGTTTTTCTCTTTAGAATTTTAACAATTATCTTTATTAATTTGTACACTCTCAAATATGTCCTTGTAATTTACTGAGTCCTCTCTGATTACAATGTCCTCTTGTCAGAAGGAAGTGTTCAGCTCTTCACAGGAGACACTTGTTCTAAAATGAGGCACTACTTTTGATTTACAGAAAGAAAAAAAGGGTTTACTGAAACTGCTTTCTGGAGCATCCACTAAACGCAAGCCCCGATTGTCACCTCCAGCATCACCAACGCTGGAGGCTGAGCAAGCAGCTGCAGAGTTAGCCCTGCAAGGTGCAGTTGGGCCAGAGCTTCCATCAGCCGGCAGTCACAGCAAAGTTGGACCCTGTCCCACCGACAGTGAGGTCTCTGGGCTGGCGCAGGAGACAGTACATCGGAAAACAAGTTCCCTGGATTCCTCTATTCCTATAGCGCCACCGCCTAGGCAGCCTTGCTCATCCCTGGGTCCGGTCCTGAGTGAATCCAGGCCTCTTGTCTGTGAAAGGTAAATTATCTTATACAGCTAGACTCAGGTAAACCAAGGAAAAATCCACTCACTGACGCGTGTATGTTAGAACTGTTGCAAAATGCTGAGATTTTCTAGCAAGAGGAAACTTATTTTTATAACAACGCCTTATATACACTTATCAGCCAGTGCTCATGTTTATTTACTTTTTGTGTTACTTTGAGGTTTTGGAATGAATAGACACTCAAATACACTGATCAGAGGTTTGGTATGAGAACTGAGGTAGATAAAATTTACAACATCCACACATTATACTCTTGCATTTATGCATATCAGGTTAGTCCTTTAAGATTATTAGCAGTGCATAACTGCCAACCTAAATATATGGTGAACAAGATCCTTATCTATGAGTAGGCTTAATACACGATTTCTTCAATGTTGCAAAAATGCTTCTACTACCTGAATGCCCTGTTACTGTGCACTCCACATAGCAAGCACTAAGGCAGCCTCCATGTCCTGGCAAGTGAGCCTGAAAAACATATAGCTGTCTGGACTCTGAAACTGCCAGGCAGTTGCTTTAAAGTTCTGTCACTTTTGTGCCCACCTATGATTTTCAAGTGTCCAAGTCCTCAGTAGATTTCACAGACTGTGAAGGAAGTGGCAGTTTTCTAACTGCTGTCTCTTTTTATTATTCCTAGTAGTAGATAAGCAATATATAGAGTGTCATAGGATTTCTTTTGCAGTAGCTACAGGATTGTGTAGCATACAGAAAAAAGCCCAGTAGAGTTGCAGTGTTAACAGCTCCAGGACTGAACTGATTTATGCTGACTATTGTAGACTTTGTTCTGGTACTATTAACTCATGCTGTGTGGGCATACCATTGTATTTCCAGAGGCCCATTGATTTTAAGCTATATCTGTGTATTAGAAGCCAAACAGTGTATAAGGTTTCTACTTTGTCTTTTATTTTACTTTTGTCATACCTTTAATATTTTTAAAAACGTTGATACTGTTTCTATGGCATTTCCTTGCAGGAAATTTCTATTTTACACTGAATTTTCAAAGTCGATTTACAGATGGAAAATAAAAGCTGACAGACTTTTATTTAAGAATAACATCATTTATTTTCACATTATCATAAGTCTGTTTGGGACAGTAATATGGTTTTATACTTTGAATGTGAAAATAACACTAAATTCATTCTGGCATGACCAGTGGATATTTGTGTAAAGCTGTTTGCATTCTCAGAAAAAGTAGTCTTTTCACTTCTGTGATGGATTTTTTTTTTTCTCAGAACTACTTAGAGAAAATGATGCTTACAGAATTACCTACAGAAAATGCTTACTTATTGACCTAGTAATAACGTACACTCAAACACTCTTTTTAATATATCCCTGTATCCTTACTATTGTTTAATTGCTAATTGCTACCAGAAAAGTGCTACCACAAGATCATTCGCTCTGGTAATCATGCAGAATCGTAACTTTTTGGTCCATGTATTTGAACAGAATTTCACCTGGGTTCCCTTTGTCCTTTTCAAGGCAGGGTTAATGTTTTTCATGCTGATGTGCTCTTGTGACTTTTCCATTTCCTTAGGCCAAACTGCTTAAAATGTGTTGCTTAATAGTAGTTACTACTTACATTGTATCATCAAAGTAATTTATAAGCATTGATTAATCTTCATTAGTCTGGAAGAAGGGGTAGATAAGAAACATACTGATGTTTCAAGAAGAGGAAAATATTCCTAAGGATAAGCTCAACAAAAAGATGAAGAACAGAGAAATCTCCTGCTAAGGTTATTCTGCTTTTACGTATCACAATTGCAATCACAGGCTACAATGTGGTTGGAAAAAGAAACAGTGCTCTGCAATGTAATTATTAGTGTTCAAGTTTTATTTTCAAAGGTGACTGGAGGATTTAGGAGTCAGTTTCTGCTAATTATCCTACATGAATTAGGAGCAAAAGTAGCTGGCTCAACTCTGGAAAGTACTTGAAAATGTTCCTGGTTTGGATAAGGAGTTTTCCAGGAACTCCTTGCTTCCTTTCAGATGCAGTATCAAATTTTTACTCTAATCCTGCTGTTTCTTCTTTCACTAGAATTGTAAGTTGTCCTAGAATGTGTCATTGCTGTATGTTCTTCAGAAAATTGGAATTAAAAATTGTGAGCATGTTTCCAATCATACAGAATATATGGTTGGGCATTTGATTTGTTTGATAGCAGACAAGCTTTTTGGGACATGGCTTTGCAGATGGATTCTTCATACCAGTGGCCATTTCACTAAAGGAGGGGAAGATGATCCATTCCCTTTCATCTTACTATTGCAGGTCTTCTCTGTAGTTGCCATTCCAATATTCACTCTTCTCCTGTGAGCTAGGTTGTTGCTTATTGTGGTCCATGGTCTTCTATATGTTCCTTGTACAGAAGGAGCAGAGAAATCAAACAGAAATTTCAGCTAAGCCTTGCTTCCAGTTTGGAGCAGTTTGGAGAATTCCTGCACCTGAGACACTGCAACAGTGTTCAGTCATTTCTTCTGATTCTCCAACCAAGACACAAGTTATCTTCAGACACTGGGATTTCATGTATTGATGCAGTACACTGACAAGGCTAAGGATCACTGTCTTTTCACTAAAACGATAGACCAAACTCCCTGTAATTCCTGGAGGAAATTACATTCATACCATGTTATGCTATGAATACACAGTAATTTGGTTATCTGAGGGTTGTGGGTTTTTTTTTTTCCCATAACAAGAAGTAAAAGACTATTTCAACCTTTTTTTCATGAGCTTTCTCTTTTCGAGAGAAACACTGATTAAAGCCTTAAGTTTTACAGTAAATATACAGCACTGTAATAACAAACTTCCCGGCACCCCGCAGCGGTGTTAAAGACCTGAAGTTGAACCTAAATACACATCACTGCATATCCTAAACTAGAATATGAATCCTTTATCCAGTTACAGTGAAGGACAGCAGTAATTTTGTTCTGTGATTAAAGTGACCCTAAGTTATTTTATCTACCACAAAATGACTGGTGTAACATCTGCTTCCAGTAAGCAGGCCAGAGGGCAGCAGGCCTTATCACATCTGGCAGCTTTAGTGCTGTTAATTAAATGCTGCCCTAGACGGGTGTTGATCATCTGTAGGAGTCAAGGCACCTATTCAGCAGAAAGGAGAGAGCTGCGCAACACCAGCACACAGGTGAGCTGAAAAGTAAAAATTCAAAGTGCAAGAAAAAGAAACTCAAATAAGATGAATAATAAGTATGAATTTAACTTGTGCAACAATAGTAATTCCAGCTTTCTGTGTGTTCCTCATCTAAAATTTTCTGCGCATGAGAATATATTTTTATCTACTTGGTGATTAGAAAACCACAGATAACCGTGCAAAAATAAACTACAAATAGCTGTGAAGGAAAGCAGTATTTTGTGTCTAGTGAAACAGAAACAATGTAGAAAGGGAAGAACACGTGGAAGATAGAATCTTTTTCATGTTACTGAAAAGTGTGAGCAATGCCAATATTAAAAATTAGAAGCGTAAAGGTGAAGACAGGCCATGGCCACCACGCCTCCCCCTGAGAAAAGTAATTCACACATACAAAGGGCAAAAGCACTGCAGTCGCATTAAGAATGGCAGGAAAGAACTGATGGCAAATACTGTGGCTGCTTCTGGGAAGCTAAAGTACTTTTATAATATTAATATTTTATCACTAGCTGATTAAAATTAAATTAGGATAATATTTTGAAAATTAACAAAAAATGCCATAAGAAAATACAAAGAAGGAACGCACACTGTGCAGCTTAGGTGCATGTAAAATATTCTAGATTAGGTAGTCTAGGTGGCCATGAAAGATCTGCAAATTTCACCTTCAGTCATTGCAAACATTTGCAAGTACTGAACAAGGCAATAAACAAGGAAAAGTTTTGGGAGATTCAAACATGTGGGAATGAACATGTTTTTCCAAAACATAGGTCATGCTTAGTAAATGTGGTTATTTTTCTCTGGGGACCTGGCACTGAGATTTTAAGATGAAGCATAGGCTTTTTACTCTGGATGAAATTGGTAGTTTTGGCAGTTTGTTGTAGGTGATGAGCTAGGAAATAGAAAAATAGGTTTTCCATAATCGTTTAGAGTGACCTGAATAGACAGTTGTGAGAATGTGTGATGAGTCTGGATCTGATCACCTCAGTTTGGGCAAACGGAATTTGTAAAATGTGGCATAAAATTTGATGGCTTGTAGTAACAAAAGAAGGAGATGAGATTTAAGGGTGTAAAGCCTGATGGGTTTCTTCTCATTAAACATTGAAAAATATAGTAAAATAGCACTTTAACACCAGGTGCTTTGGTTTAGACATTAGATTACAAGAATTGGATATCAATGTAGTCAGGAAGCTAAAAATTAATGACAAGTACTAAATTACTGCAGAGTTGAGGGAGCTCAAAACTGTGGAAAGCCCAGGAGAACAGTAAGTTCTTTTTTGTATCAGGTGCTTAAGAAAAATTGTTGAGTTGGCCACCTTTTTAAATGTTTATTTTTAATATAGTACAGCTGTGCCCAGGTCAGATGGAATGTATTCTAGCCTGAAAAGTTTCGAAGATAAATGAAAATAATTTAAAACAGCAGTGCAAATTAATAGGTTTTGCTACCTGCTTCTTGTTGTTCTGTGCCTTAAGAGCCGTCTCTGAGATAATATCATCTTAAACATACAGTTGTAATATTATCCCCAGTTACTGCTGTGGATGCTTTGATTGTTGTTAAGTCACGCTGTCTGGAACAGTCTGAAGTTTATATTCAAAAATACATCTTAAATTTTCTCCTGTTACTTAAATATTACCTGGATTTTTACAGGAATCTTAGTGAAAAAAGCTTGATAGGAGATGTATACATTTTACTTGAATTCACTATGTTTCTATTTGTATTTTCTATTCAAGATGTACAACTTTTGTTACATGCTCAGCAAACAGTTCTAGGCAGTTTCCTGTTTTCATAAGTTTTAACTTTTACAGGAATATTTTTTAAAGCATTGGTTTAAAAGAGCCTAAATGAAGGTGTGTTTTTCTAATTACACAGGTACAGGGTTGTGGTATCCTATCCTCCTCAGAGCGAAGCCGAACTTGAACTTAAGGAAGGTGACATTGTTTTTGTACACAAAAAACGTGAGGATGGCTGGTTCAAAGGCACTCTGCAACGAAATGGAAAAACTGGCCTTTTCCCTGGAAGCTTTGTAGAGAACATTTGAGAAGATCATTCTAAGAGCTTCAAATCATACTGTACTGTAAAGTAGCACAAATATTTTACCAGAAATAGCACAGTCATGAAATATTTTCAAATGACTGTAATGTAAACAAAAATCTACATATTTTTACAGTGTCTATAGCACAATTACACCAGCGAACAAAGAAGATGAAGGCATCTGCTGGTTTTATCACTTTGGATTCTTAAGTGTGATGTGTGCCTTGTACTGTCTGATTTATTATATAGAGGAACTTTTCTTTTCCCCTCCCCCAAGTATGTTACATAAATGAACAATTGTTTACAAGGCTGTAACTAATTTATTCTTGTTTTTTTAAACTTGAATTTTGTGTAATAGCTGAAATTCTTGTGACTATGATTTTAACAAATTATTAATTTATGAAAGAATAAGGGGAAGCTGGATTCTCTCCTTATGAGCAAGCAATTATATCTGATAAAGAGCCTCCCGTTTATCCTCTGGACATTTTTCCCCTGCTGTGTCTGACAGTGGAGTAAGTCTCTGTTTTATGAGTTAATGTTGAGTGGTGGTGATGTGGCGTCAAATAGAATTTGCCAAGTGGGGAAAAAATGTGTATGTTGTTCTTTGGACAGAGAAAAAAATGTCAGTGGTGTTCTTAAGTCTAGTTCTACTTCGTCATAAATCACCCAAGTGGAGTAATGTTTCCAGGAGGCAAAGATGTATGTGAACAACTGAATAAAATTCAACCATCTCAAGGTTAGGATCATCTCAAGGTTAGGAAGGAAGAAATTTAGGAGTGCCAATAAGAAATTCCCTATACCTTCTGTTTATGTAGTAACTTGGCTATTCGAACAAAGCTTAGCTTTGTATATTTGGCCAGTTATTTGGGCATTTAGCGCTCAGGATCCAACGAAATTGGAAAGAATGTTAAAGCCCAACACTTAGAATGATCATATCTTGAAAACATCTTTTTGATAAGACTGAAAATAAAAATAAAATTATAAGTTGTACTTAATGTCTAAAATTGCCTAAGAAGTGTAATTTGCTGTTTTCTTCTCAAACTGATCTGCATGGCCAAGAGATGTTTTAAAATGTCTGAGCAATAGTGGTGGTAAGTGATGCACTTGTGTTAAAGTAAAAGGCTGTATGAAACACTGTGAAAACTTTACTAACTTCTTAACCATTGCTACTTTGGTATGTTCTGACCTTTTCTTTGTCTTGCATGTGTTACTCAGTTCCTGCAGTACTTATAACTGTGCATGGTTGGCATCTTTCACTCCAGTTCCCTGTTGCTGGGTTATTTTGCTCTGAAAGTTTCCCAAAAGCCACTTGACCAAAACTAGTGAGCAACTTATCTTCACCCAGAGAAGATGTCCAGTGTTTGAATCATTAATAAAATATTTCAATGTCCTTGCAGCTGATGGATATAAAGAATACAGCCAGCAAGAAAAGCATTGTTAGTATTTCAGGGGTTTGTTAGAGATTTGACACTGGTCAATACACACGCTACTGAGCTGAACTTGTTGGTTTTCAATTTCACTGTTTGATTATAACAGTTTAATAGAGATTTTTTTGTAAGACACTGAGCACCGTCATCTCCAGTTAAATCTGATGTAATTTGGCTGTTACTCAGCACTTTACAAAGCGAAGCCAGTAGTGTGATTCAGTGTCACACAGCACACAGAAACCGTGATGAAAAAATACACAGTGATATGTTAAATCCTTCTCATGTTTTGTTTTTTGAAGTTATACATTGAAAAATATCAAATGTTAATGACGAGGAGTTCTTGCAATATCAGGTAATATGATGATGGTCTTAAAGATAAGAAAAAATATATCTATAAATATATATAGTTGGACATGACAACATTCCCAAATTAAACATCTCTCTGAAACACTGTATAATTCAGTTTTTGCATTTTTAAATATTTTTAAATAGTTTACTTGAATATTCATGTAATATATAAAATTTTTGTGAAATGAATTTTAGTTAGAAATAAGCTGATCTCAGCTTTTGTCAGCATAAATTGGCACTAGTGTGTCATAATCTTATTTTGGAAAATTTAGTGCATTTTATATTAAAGACTACTAAAGGTTAATTTTTTTCTATCTCTACTATCCATATTTTAAGCTAAGTGACTAAGGTACCTCTTAATAGAATTTCATGGTGTAAAGTCAAAAATCAGCTGTTAATCCAATAGTTCTGTTAGATGGAATACATTTTTAATTGATTTTTTTAAATTTTAAGTAAATGTTTGTAAAAAGGGCTTATTACATAGCAGTGCAGCAATGACAAAAATGCAGTTTATCATGCCTTTTTTGTGATGTTTTAGGGGTTATTTTTTTGTTTTGGCTTGGGATTAATTCAGTGTAGAAACAGACAAACCCTGTGCATTTGCTTTGTGTAATTCCATAGAACATTTTGTAAGGTATTTTATATCTATGTTTGAAGTCCAGTGAATGTTAAGTGTTTGATTTACTATGTTAAACTTCCAATCCTAATAAATATTTTCTTAGCAAACAGCTATATCAAAATGTGTATGCAAACATTAAACATAAATTACTTGTAAAGAATTTGACAATAAAATTACCAGACTTCATTTCAGAATTCATAGGGGAGGGTATTTCTGCTCATAGAGGGAAAAGTCTTCAGATTTCATAATGTTAGGAGTTTGAAATGATGAATATAATGCAAAAATTGTAGAGAGAACTGAGGATCTGGCTGATCTTTTCCATCTCCTTATTTCTGCAGGTAACTTCAGAAGAGGTAGGTAATTTCCATCTCAGTCTGATCATGACTGACTAGTTTGGTCTTGTCACAACGCATCAGGTGCATAATCATTATGAAGTGGTTCCCCTAAAGGAAGAAGTGTCTAGCATAGTGGATCTGCTGTGTGAATATTGAGAGTCCCCAGCCCTGAGGGTGAAGCATCTACCTGAACTTTGCTGAGGGCTCAAGTGTTTGGTAAAAGACTCCTTTGCGCTGAAGAAGTTTGCTGTGCACAGCAGTCAGACAGTAATTGCCTAACTAGGAGATCTTCTTGATTTGAATGCAGTTACACGTCTACTATATACGTGTGACTGCTATGAAAATGGCAGAAAGTTAATCTTTCAAGTGTCTGCAGAAATGTTTAATCTCTGGATGTTTCAACTACTGTGACAGACTCCTTGTTACTTAAGACTGTCCAGGACTTAGATTCTGCCAGCAGTGAGTGATGCAGCATTATATCCTCTCTGCAAAGAAGGAGCATCCAGTTTAACTTGCCTTAATTAGTGGGGGGGAGGCAACGTGATTTGTAGAAATACAGATTGGAAAATATAGAAAAGCAGCTTTATTTGTTTTTCAGAGCTGAGATGTGATGTCAGTGCATCCATAGGAGAAAAGTACACACAAACATCATCGCTGTGCAATAGAAGTAAGACTGTTTTATTGGGTTGGGGTTTTTTTGCAATTGTAATTATGGAATCATTCTAATATGTGGCTAACATTAGGCTTGCCAAAAGTGCCTGAAATCTTGTTCACCCTTACTTCATTACCTCTGCCTTATAGCAGTAGTGACAATTACGATAGTTTTGCACAGGCTTAAAAACATGGCTTCTGAGCATTCTGGCTTTTTTTCACAGGGCTGGCAAAATATTATAACTGGCTTGTTCTTTCCAGTAGCTTTAAGCAAATGTGTTTAAAGAGGTGTATTGGCTTTAATGAAACACAAGAATCCGCTTGTCTAGTTTAAAAGATTTGTGTCTGGCAGTACTAGAACTCCTAGAGAAGATGTTTTCCTATATGTGCACAACAGATAGCAATGCCACTGGTTTCTGTAGGACATGGCAATGCATCCATATTCTTAACATGAATCTGCAATATGTATACTTCTCAAATCACACTCGGGTGCCCTTTCCCTGCGCTTTGATAAATGGTTAATGGTAAAGCCTAAACAGATCTGGAGTTTGACTCGCGCAAACCCAGTGTCATAATTCTTTTTAATGACTTATTAATAGGCTGGCATACTTGGAATATTTGTATATACATACGAAAGAGCTGAGAATGGTGATGGTGGATGGTGAGGACATGGATATTAAATGTGAGGAAAAAACTGGGAAAGAGAAAGGGATTTGGAAGACCTGTATGTGGGACCTGCCTCTTAGGTAACTTATTTGGATCTTATCTCAGTTACCAAAGTCCAGCTCTGTGAAAGGACCTAGGAGGAACTTGGATGTCTTAAAGTTGAAAATGCAGCCCTCGGTCTTTAGCTAGTGTATTCAGCTTATATTTGGTGCTTGTGTCTAGAACAACTGCTGTTGTGGTAGGCCCGAGTTGCGTTGTTGTTTTCATGTCAAAATGCATCTGAAATCCAAGACCAGTCATCTGAATTCCTGAATTACCTGAAAGGCTTGATATGATGGGTGTGCTTTGAGAATGTGTGTATATATGTATATATATATATATATATATATCTCACACTGAGTACTGTATTAAAAACACAACAGGATTTGCAGATTTGCATTAATAACAGGGTTAATGTCCACTTTCTACAGAGTCTATGCAGTAGCACTAATATTAGAGGGCTCTCTTGAGAAATGGTATGGATGCAATGAATTTTCCTTCCACTGTGTCATCCATATTGCTCTTACTTTCTAGGAGACAAATTTGTTGAGAGCCTTGAAGTTAGCAGCTGCTCTTGAAAACCTGAGGTCTCCCCTTTTGGAACCTCAGTTTCTTCATTTGCCAAACTGACAGTTCCCGTTCTTGCAAGGTATGTGGTGTAAAACTTGTTTTGAAAGTAAAGGCTGACTGGCTTTCATGAATTTGCAAATAGATTCTGACATATTAGACCTGCCTGTAGTATATCTAATACAATCAACAGCTGGAACAGCTAAACTCTTCCCCTAGAGAAGTGTCCTGAAGACTTTACATCTGTGGGTAGGAGACTTAGCTGATCCATTTTAACAGCTGAAGAGTGCTTTGATCGGAATCAGCCCAATACGAGCAACAAAACAAAAATGAATTTGCTATATCCAGTCTGCAGTGTGCAAAAGCCATTCAAAAGGTACCATAATGAGCCTTTCATGCATGCCTATCAAATCTCAGCGGTACACTGAATACAATATTAGCAGATGTCAGTACTATTTATCTGTTCCTTCTACTGTATTCTTTCCTGTTAGCTGTATTATTTTCTGAAAGAGAAGTGGCAAAATCAGTTCTTAGTTTCTCTGCCATTCCTACTCAGTGGAATAGAGACAATTTAACCACAGTAATGTTAGCCTCAGATTTCAATTATTCACCCTTAGAACTGGCCTGTAAAAATTCCTCTTAGCACATGTAAATGGATAGCACTCAGCTGCATTCTGCAGCCAGCTCTAGTGCCTGCATGCAGAACCCAAAGGCCTTCTGATGTTTGCGTCTAGTACTCATTTAGATCAAAACCAATTCACAAGATGTGTCCAAATGCTAGCTACATTCTAAATTCAGAGTGGTGGGAACAGCCTGTACAGGAATGTAGAGAGTGGAAATTTGGCTGGCACAGCAAGAAAAAAAAAGCCAACACTTTAATTACAAAGACATAAAGAAAATGTCAGGATTTTTAAATATCTGTACAGGTGTTTTCGTGTGCCTGCTATCTTAGATGGAACCCCATTCCACAAAGCAAATGGACTTTAATTCTTCCCCCCCCACACACACACACACTTTCCCAGGAAGAAAAGCAATATAAGCCTTTAAAAATATCCAGATTCTTTGGCATTAGAACACATGGTTGGATTCCCAATTACGGCAAATCAGTGCTACTTCATTGATTTCATTAAACTTTGCTGGCATACACTGAATATGCCCCCTACTGTCAAAAAAAAAACCTCATCTGCCCTAGAAGAATGAGTATGTCTGAAAGAAACTGAGCTGGATGGCTTTCATACTTGGAAAATACAGAGCTATTTGGGCTGTGTTGTCCTTTTCTCAGAAACTGTTTGTCCCACTGGCACGGCTAAGGCACTAGATCAAAGATGAGGCCATTTAGCAGCACTGTAAAGCACAGAAGACCTGTTTGCTTTTCAGTCAAACCCATAAATTTTCAGATCCACAATTGCAGAGTAGGCTTTGGTTTGCTAACAGCTGCTAGTCCCAGAATCTTCTGTGGTTAGTTGCTGCTGTATTTTCTCATGGTGTATCTGTGGATGCTTGGGAGAGAAGATGAGTCAGCAGCAGAATGGCTTTAAAGTGGTCATTGACTTTGTTCTCCACAACAAGGGACGTGCCCTAGGTCAAATTTCTTATTTCAGCTGGTTGAACTTCTCAATAAGCTGAAGAATGCTAGCTCTAAAAAGTTTACAGTTCAAAGAATTTTTCTCCACTCCTCTGGTAGGCAATCTCAGTGTGTCTTTTGAATACACACAGATCGGGAAAATCTGCTTTTGCAAAGGTTTAGTGTATGCATCTGTCCAACATCTGAGTTTACAGTACACAGATAACTATATTCCCCTGCAAATCACTTAAGTTTTTTGCATTCAATAATTTAAGTTCTCTGACAATTCCATCCTCAGACAACAATTAAATTTAATAGCTTTTTAAAAAAAATGATGCTGTGCTTTGTAAAGATCAACCTTTTCATGGAGGGTAAGAACCACATGCAAAGAGAGAAATGCTTTAAATCTCTTAACAAAATGGGTACTCATCCTGCCTAGGCATTCAGCGTTCTTGATTACTTGCCCTTAATGCATATTCCTTAATACAGAATTCATGATTTCTGCTGCAGACTGCTAATTCAGAGAAAGGTGGAGTGTTTCAGTTGAGAATGTCTCCAGTAAATAGGAGAGAGAGAGCAAGAATTAGATGACCTTTGAATTCTGTCTGAAGAAACAGAGACTAGTTCAGGACCAACTTTCAGTGGTCCAGTTGTGCATGCTACAAACAATCGCTGTTTAGAGGTCTGATACAACTGCACTCAAGAAAATGGCAGACAATATTTCTCGTTTGTTCTTTTTCTCACCTAGAATACTCTGATACAGAAATCCATGTTTAACCTGGTGTCAAATGCAGATAAAATTTGATCATAACTGCAAAACTTTGCTTTCCTTGGTTTGGCAGTGTTAGTGAACAATTAGATGATCCAAGAAGAAATAAATACTAAAATATGAGATCCTGTGGGTAACATTTCTCAACTGTTCTCCACAGCTCAGGACCAGCCAGGCTTGAACATTTCTGAGTTCTGGGAAAGTTGCTGTTCTCCTTGTAAAGATTGACATGTCAGCAGTGAATGTGCCAGTGGGGAAGGGGTGGAGGAGAAACAGCCCTGTAATTAAAGAGATCAGTGAAACATTGTCTGGTCCAGCCACAGCTGTTTCTTTTCTTGACACTGAGCTGTCCCTTAGTAAATACTGCTAATGCTCCTCTCCCACAGTAGGTCAGCGAGGCTCGTTACTGGATGTGACCAAGTAGTGCTATGTCTGGGAGAGGAGGACCATGACAGAACTTAGCTAGTTGCCTGTCTGTGGGATCTCTGTCCCCACAAGTGCAGGCGCAGCCTATGCTGATGGCAGGAACAGCCTCAGATAGCTAAACCAAGCTGTGAAAGCTGACTGCTCCAAGAGCAGTTACAACTCTTCAGAGGTCATGCTGGTGGAAAACGATCAGGCAATAGGATGTGTCTTTGAACTGTAATATATTTATGTTGGCAAACCTTGGTTGTGCAGGCTCCACGTAAGCGTGTTACTGATGAACGAGATGATGTAGGAATTTTTCCATCTGCTCTCTCAGTACTTTTGCCAATCTGTGTAACAGGTTGAGTTTTGACTGTGAAGTATCATGGTCTCATAGCTGACAGTATTAGAGCGTACTTGCGCAGCTGTGATTTAATTAGCCTACAGCCCTGGTTTTGTTGAGTAATAGCTAAATCCACCAGTACAATAAGTGTCTTCTGCCAAGAGCAGGAACTAGTTTGAAGAAAATTGGCAAACCTGTACTTTTGAGCCTTTTGGACTTTTATCATCAGATAATGCTAGCAGAGGCTGGAACTCTTTCTAGTTGTTTGTGTGTGTCTGAAAATCTGTCTGCCTGTATCTGTCTGTGATTTCTCTACTGTCAAAAGCAACATGGTTAAGGAAATAGTTGGGGTTTTTTTCAAGGGCAAATACTAGATTCTGGTCAACTTCTGGTTAATGTTTTTTATTAAAAGCTTATTTGTGTCTGGCATTCAAAAAAAACAACAAAAAAAAACCAAATGCAAATGGAAAGCCCATGTTCTTATAACTAAAAGCACTATTGACAAATCTACAATAGCTTATAGCTGGCTTATGTTATCTTCCTGCTGGATTTAGTAACACAATGGAATGCTTTTGGAAGAGATACAAGATGCTGAAATAGTGATTCCAAATATAAAAGAGGTCCCTAAGGCATGAATGTAATGTCTTGCTTATAACTTTAAATTACTTTTTTATAGCTAGAACTAGCATGTCTAGTGGCTAATTATAATATATCCTGATGTTATGGCCAACCACCTCCTTCTCTGTCTTTCTTACATGTACCACTTAACCTCTTAGGCCTTCATTTCATAAAGGACTAAGGGCAATGGACTCTTACTAAACAAAAAAGTAAACAAAAATGTTAAGCACTTCACAGAACAGAAATGGATTTAAACATGATCTTAAAAGTTAAATGTGTGATGAGGTGTTTTGCTGAATCATAAGGTAATGATACTTAGAAACTGAAGTAATTTATATTTTTCTAATCCAGCAAAAATAAATTAAATTTACATTTATTGACATTTCAAACCTAAAATCGTTTTCTTGGGTACTGTAACACTTAGATATGAGGGGAAAATACATCACTTTGGAGAGCTCTGGTAATGTTTTCTATTTCCTAATTTGAGATTTAATGGCCATGGTTCTCTGAATTGGCCTAGGGAACTCTCTCCCCCTTCCCCCCACGCTGTGCATTGGTCACCATGTCTGTGCTCTGGTGTAGTCCTTTGGTGTGTGCACTACAGCTATACTGACCTCAGCGGGAGTTTCAGGTGCTTGTGACTTTTGCTGAATCGGGGACCTAAATTACGCCTTGGACCATGCTTAAGCAAATAATCCCAGAGACTTCACCAGCTGGATGTTTTAAATGAGGCCGCTGACAGAGCAAAGACCTTCAGTTGCTGTAATTGGGCAGCTTAGCACATGGATTGAGACCAGTTCCAAGAAGTCCTGGCAATGCTAAGAAATCTGATCTGCTTATGCATGTCCAGTGTTAGTTATGTGGTGTCTCGCCTCACTACTGCTGGAAAACTGCTGAAGTCTAGGTTGAGAAATGTATAGATGCAGAGTTAGAAATAAAGAGAGCAAATGCTTTCCCTTTGAGGAAAGAAAATAGAGTGCTAGGTGTAAAATGGACATTGGATCAGTCACCTAATCTGTAGCATAGGAGAATGGGTTTGGTTTTAGTGGCGGGAAGGCATCTGTAGTACGTGGGAGAACTACTTACCCAAGCTGTGAAGGAAAAGTAAGTTGAATGCTATCTGTGCTGACATTTTGAATAATGGACATTCAGAAGTGGGAGGTGGAAGAGGAAGGTCATTTTCTAAAACAGATGTGGGAAGCTCTTCAGTGTGATACGTCCAAAGGGTCGGAGGGGTGACACAAGCGCATATGCCTTCTTTCTTCCTTTCTTTGCCCATTTTTAAAAAGAAAAGCATTTGCTTTGGGGAAAGGAAAGAGTGAGATAACTCTGATTCCTTGCCTTACAGGCAAAGTAGAACTGGAAGCGTGTCACTGAGGGGGAGCACTAATTCTGGGAATGGTACTGGAACCAATGCTAGATATCACCTGCAGGAAGGACTGCAATCTGACAAAATTACTGTGCCTAGGAATTGAATGGCTGCATGGTATGAACTAAAATATTTATGGTGACAGGATGTGGTAAAGGTATGAAAATTAAGGCAAACATGTAACCTGTGTTTGTTAATGTCTGCAGAAAAGATGTGCCTTTCAAATGATACTGTAAAAAGAAATTAAGACCTGTAGCATTACGACACTTCGTCCTCCAAAGGAAGATGCATGGGTGAACGCTATGCTGTTAGTATTTGTATGGCTGTAGCTGCCATTTATGTGTTAATGTGGGTGTTCTTCTGAAAGAACTGAAACATGCTGTACCGGAATAAATGGATTTTATTATAGAAAACAGAGCTATAGATGGAGCTGTGATCCAGGCTGATGTTACATCTTTTTTTTTTTTTTTTCCCCTAGAAATTCTTCTATCAACTTGTGTGTGCTTTGCATAATGCATATGTATGTTACAGATAAACCCAGAAATTTCTTACTTATGAAACAATTATATCTAGAGGCATAAGATGCAAACAGCAGTGTTCCTGTGAGAGAGCTTTAGTCAGATGGCAGAACTGGGCTTTGTTTTGCATTTTTCATTTGCGCACAAGTAGAACTCTCCCAAGTTTGGAAACACTTAGGATGCTGATACCATTAGGCAGCATGCTGTCCTGTGACAGAAGAAATTAACTACTGATTTACTTACTAGGCTGATAAAATACACAAGAAATGGTTAGTATTCGTGACAACTGTGATTTCTTAGCTGGGATAAAGATCTCCAAATGTGTGCTGCTTTCTGAGTTACCATGAGTTGAATACCTACTGCATCCTGCCCTTTGTAGCATATCCATTTTATCATCAAGTGAATCTCTGCATGGTTGCCCTGCACATGCCAAGGGACGCTCATTAGAAACTGTCACCCAGCAATGGCTTGTCTCACATTCACATAAATTTGCCAGCACAGACGGCACACGCTAATTCCATATACATGGGTTTCCTTGTCCCTCAGGGAGCAGTCTGTCTTACCAAAACCAGAATGACCCACTTGTCAGCATAACAGATTTATTAACTTATAAGAATCTTGTTTTGAAACCTCCTGCTGTGTTGTAAAGTTCCAGATGGCAAAACACAAGAGCGTGGCAGCAAGTATATTTGTTTACAGCCTCCCCCCTTCCCCCTTCGTTGACGGACTTGTCTTTGGAATCATGATTTCTGAGTGTGGCAGGTACAGAAGTCTTAGAGCAAAAGGCTTCTGTTTACAGCGAAGAAGTGGAATTCAGTGCCTTATTTATTTCCATGTGTATTTCCCCCCAGCCCTCAAATGCTTAACAAAATAACGAGCCTGGATAAGTTAAAGCTATGAAGGTTGTTGCAACTGGATGTAGCATTACAGCCAAAATGGGTTATAAAACATTTGCAGAGTTCTGCTAAAAATAGCTGTTTATTGACTTGAGAAAATGCAGAGAGGCTGGATCAGGTCAGTCGACAAAACACTGCCTGGTTCTTACAATGGAGAAAACTTACCCACCGTTAGCCCATGTGTTACTTGGGAGATAGTGTCCTGTTGTCTACTGGATGAAGCTGTGCTGTTTTTTTGCTTCTTATCCCATTTGATTATCTGTTGTTTTTTTTCCCTTTACTTCCTGGGCTATTTTCCTGCAGGATTGCAGCTTATTCTTTTCTCTTGCATCATTGTCATAAGGCAGTGGACCAATATGTTCATAAATAGACTTGCTTAACATGTATTTATCAGATCGTTTATTTACATATATTTAACAGCTTTTGAAGCTAAATGCACTTTTTAGCATTTAAAAATGTTTTTACTGTTTCATAAAGCATTTGCTTTACATTCCAGCAAATGATAGTCTAGTTTTTAGTAAATAGGATAAATCTTATTTGAAAAGCTAAAGGAAATAGAGTTAATGTCAAACCTACATTTTTTTTATTAAATACTTCGTGGTTTTTTTGAACATCCTCCAATTTTCCATAATCTATTTTTATTTTTCTCATGAAAAATTAATTGAGTGACTCCCCTAATAAAAGATGATGTCTTTCCAAATGGGGTTTGAGGCCTGTATCTGGTAATACAGTTTTTGCAGGTGCAGTTCTCTTTCTACGTTAAGGCCTAAAAGTGCTTCTACAGAAAAAGACAGTAACTACAGAGTAGGAGATCTCTCCCTAGGGCTGTGCCAATACGGGGGGTTGACAGCCATTAGCCTCAATTAAAGAGGGGAGAACTGACATTCGGAGCGGAAAAACTAAGTGACTTGGCAAGCTTTAAAAGGAACTTCTGAGCATGCCCTCTGAATCTCAGTTCATAGGGACATCCTTCCCCTGAGAAACCTAAATAGCCTATGGCTTCAGCATCCCATTCCCCTGCTGGAGTTTTTTCCTTTCTTGATGTCACTTGGAAAATGAACTTAGAGCATAAACTCCTGGGAACAGGAGCTGTCATCTGTCTTTATTCTTGGAAATGGCTGGCATGTTCTTAGTTGTAGGAAATTAAATTATAAACAAAATTTAACCACTTCCTTTTTTTCTAGTTGTATCATCTGCAACTACTTTCTTTCTTTCTTTCTCTTTTTGAAAGTGGTGGGCATCATGCGATGTTAGCTTCCTTAAACACTCATATTCCAGTGGATTTAATGAGCGTTTGGGAGCCAGATGGCATACCATATTTTTTCAAAACATTTTAAAGCACGTGACAGACAATTCGTGTTGACGGGAGTGCTTCACTGAGGTGTCTGTAAAGCAAATGTGTTACTTGTTACTATTAGAGCAGAATAATTGTTTATGAAAGGCATCCTCAAATTCAACAATGATTCAATGAAGTAAACAGAAATCAATTATGCTATGTAAACACTGCACACTCAGCAGAAATGTTACCCACTTGGATAGGTTGCCTAAAATAATTTCAATCTGAGTGGAAATGCATGATGCAGTGGGGCATTATGCAATGATAGACACTGAAGTCCAGACTCAGGCAATTTTGCTTGACAATCTTCAGTCTGTCAGCAACAAGGAAAAGGCTATGGCTGGAGACAGTGAAGATTACTTTTTCCTGTAAGATGGAAAGGGAGAAGCTTTCTGTATCCTTTTGTCTACTAGGAAGAGAGAAGAAAACAAAGGGAATAACCGTGTAGAAGAAGGAAAAGACTGTTCTGGTTAAGATTGACTGGAGCTGCAGGTGCAGCTTAAAAAGTCATGCCTAATGAACGTCTTGCTGAAGAGAGTCTGCTGGCACAAGACGCCAGCTATCTGGTTTTAGGCAAATAGCAGGGTCTTAGATAAAAGCTTGGTCTGTACTTATGCATCTTCTCCAGTTCAGTAGCTCAACTGTGAAAATTAGGAGGGAAATACTAGCTTGAATCCTCTCAGAATATTCAGTGTTTCAGTTAAATAACTCTGAAAAGTTCACCTCTAGCTTTTCTTTAAAAAGAGTGCAAACATGGGCAAATGTACTTCATTCCTAAATTTTGGGTTGTTTTTTTTTTTTTCTGTGTAATTTTCAGTGCTCCTCAGAACAATGACAAAAAAAGTACCCTACTCAGGCAATGATTGTATAAGAGTTTTGTGTTTGTTGTAAGAAGTTGGATGAGGAGAGGAAGAGTGTATTTTGTCATGAAAAAAGAACATGATGTGTAAAAACTGGATAAAGAGAGGCTGAACTCTGATAGAAAGGGGAGCTTGTCCACAACAGCCAAGCTGTGGACAAGCTGCTACCACTGCAATATGAGGAATGCAGTATATTCTGTATGTTCCCCATAGAAAGAATACATAATCTCATAGAGAAGATTTACGCAAGTGAGGATAAAACCAAAAAAAGTGTTCTTAAAATATATATGTGAATTTTTCCTGTTCTGGAAAAAAGAAACTCAAAACAGGCTTCTGTAGCACCCTACAGCTGTATCAGCCTGCATCATGTGGCTTTGAATCAGGAGAGTTGTTCATCACTTTTGCATTTTCATAGCCAATGTAGTTACAGTGTGTAAAATACACATCTTCTGGATTGCTCTCCTAAACAGTTGTTTGGGGGTTTTTTTTCTTTGTTTTGTTTTTTAATTTTTTCCCACCTTTGCAGTGAATATTTAATTGTCTTTTCTATAAAGTAAATGTATAGGATTCATAACAAAATTCCCTTCTGGAGTTTAGGGACATGGCTTGTGCCATCCTGGGTGTCTGCAAGCCACACTGTTAACTGTGTGTGGTCAGGCAGGAGTGGTTACCAAACATCTTACAGGGAGCCCAAAACTTTTTTGACTTGTACTAGAATCTTATCATAAACTATACCCTTAAAAATAAAAACCTATGAGGAATGATTAAAAAATATAACTGTTGAAATGAGGTATGCATTTTATATAATCAAACATTACTTGATCTGACATAATCTGGCAGGAGCAATAGTTAATTCTTTCCAAGGACGCTAATCGCTTCTGATAATACTTGAAAGAAATCATTCACTGTGATAAATTAAAAAATGGCATAAGCAGTGATCTAAAAATGCTTCTTTTCGTCTTTAATAACCTAATTCCTACCTCATCAAGCAGCTGATTGAGTATTATTATGATTTACTACTTCATTGGAAGGATGTAACAACAGTAAGGGCTTCTGTATGTCACAAGAAGATGAAGTCTTCAGTTACTCAGTTAAGTACATAAGCAGGATGAAATGAAAGCAAAGTATTTCTGTGAGGAGATGCGATAAGAAACTAGATTTATTTTGGACAATCTGATAGAGAAAATTGAATGTTGGGAATTGAGTTCCTTGAAAGCTTTCCACATATTACTGTATGTGTTTCGGGCTGCAAAATGGGTAACAGCTGTAAAGAATATTGGTTTTGACATTTCCTATAGTGCTGGTGAAGATAAAGGAGGTGAGCAGTCTATGAGATATGAGTGACTGTCACTATCACAGTTGCCATTTATTATGGACTGCATTCAACACTCATTGCTGGCACATCATCAGCTGTAGTTTTGCCAGTGTAAGTCCTTATGTTTAGGATCACAGCTATTTGCAGTTATGGGGGGATGACTACACAGTCCCTTGTCTTGCTGCTCTGTCAGTAAGTAGATGTGCTACATTAAGTTCGAATTCCAGTACTCAGTAAATCTGTGCCTCATTAGGGCTAACCTTGAAAACATATTCATGGTCACATAATGAACATAGCTAAAATAGGTGAGGCTATAGAAATGGTTTAATACTTGAGGATATGCCTTCAGTTTCCTGCTTCAAACAGCTTTTGGTCTTTTCCTTTTCATGAATTTTACAGATTTCAGAGTAGATGCTAGGAGGAATCCTGGAAGTATTTCACTTCCATGTGTCTCAGGCCTGCTATTTCCTGGGGGCTAATTACTGCATTTATGAAACAAAGACTTTGTAGAAGTTCTTAGAGCTTCTTGTGAGAACAGAGGTGAAGGACCAACTCATGTTGCTTATTGACTGTGTTTTTGTATTCCTGCAATATAGGCTGAATTTTCTTACCCTAATGAGTTCTGTCAAAATCATTAGGTAGAATCTTTCCATCTTTAACTCCCCTCATTCTTTCTGATTTTGCCCTCTTCTCCTGTTATCTTTTCCCCAAATCCCACTTTTCTTCCCTTTCCCCAACAAAGCAAACTTTAAGGCACAGTACATACAGTGCAGTATGAGTAAATGCAGTAAATTTTCAGAAGACTGCACCACAAGACTAAAGCAGGCAACCATTTGGACTTGCCTGTACCATTTGTGGAGATTCAGAACCTGAGACTCTGAGCAGTGATATGTTACAGCAGGAAAACCTTGACGCTTTCTCTATCATAATGTGAAGGAAGTTTTGGCTAGAACTTTTTTCAGTTAGTCTTAATGCTGAGAGCAATTTTCTGTATGTTTAGGAGCTAAAACCCAGTTGCCTTTGCTGAGGAACACTTCTCAAAAATAATCTTTTTCTCCCCACCAGCAATTGCAGTGTAGCTAAACAATGTTTTTTACAGGATAAATTAATTATTGAAATCATTTGCCATGTATCTTACTTTGCAGCTTATATAAATAGGTAGTGAATGGCTATATAGGGATGAGACTATGTAAGGCAGAATAGGGAAGGTAAGACTGCATTGATACATGAAATAAAAATACATCATGCAAGTCCTTGGACTTATTTATAAATGGCATTTAGCTATTTTTAAATGCTGTTCCTGAGACTACTTCTGTATTAGATACAATTAATAAACTGCCTCTAAGAGAACAGGAGCAGAGTTATTCATGCATGAGTGTTCAAACACTTCTGCAGAACTCTTGGATGTTATTGTAACAGACTTCCAGCAGATATTCTTAGTGTTTACAAAATACGCAATACACAAAAAAATATCCTTTCTATACAAAATGGTCAGTAGAGACAGCTGGGAGTGAGACGTCCTTCTGTGGTGGTGTCAGTTTTGCTTCTTTTCCAAATACTTTGCTGGGAGATGCTGATTGCTCTGTGTGAAGCTTTCTGCAGTTTTAAAAAGCTGTTTCACTAAGAGGGGCTGTACAGAAAGTGGTAAATTTATTCCCTGAATGGCTGAGCTGTTTTACTTCCTCCTTGTTCCCAGTCCTCACTGGCTTGGGAGCTTGGGACTTAAAATCTAAACACTGATAAGCTCCATGACAGTGAAGTCCTTACATGAGGAGCTGGATGTATGGAGGGGAGCAAGCTATTTTGAGAGATGCTGAGATCCTTGCTCCATCTCTTTGGTCCAGAGTCTGTTGATACAGAGTAGGAGTGGCCAGAGCCTGTGATCAGGCAGGAGTTGTAGGCAGAGGCTGAACGGGTGACAGAATGTTTCTTGAAGATGCTTTTACAGGGTGGGTGATGGTGTCATCGTTTTCTTTTAATGTGTAAGGTGCTGTATGGTGGCAACGGAAGTGAAGTGTTCCATTTTAGCAACAGATTAAGCAGCAATAATACAAGCTTCTCTGTTACCTCTGTGGTGCCTGACTTCTCACTAAAAATACCAGCAGTTCAGTGACAGTGCTAACTTAAACATGGGCCTCATGCTGAAGTGTAAAATAATAGTAGTAGTGGGGAAACCTGTTCAGCCAGGAGGATAAGAAAACATTAGGTAATATGCCAAAGCCTCTGATAGCTTTGTTTTGTTCTGCCTTGGAAGGCTTTTTTAGAGGAAAGACTTTTCGCAGGGGTACTGGGAATAAGTTTCTTAACAGTAAAAATTTTGCCCAGAAGTTTATTGAAAAAATATGTCTATATTACACAGAAGACTTCGTGTTGGCATGATAAAAGTTCACTCTTACAACACAAGAACAAATAAAGCAGAGATTTTGAATTGCCTAGAAAAACAAAACAGAATGCAGTGTCATTAAAAAAAAGATAAGAGCAAAAGTATGGTCATTGGACACTTAAATATCCAAAGTGGTGTGGCTGGGAAAAGTTTGCCAAGTAGCAAAATACTGGGAGGAGAAGGAAGTATTTTTCTGTCATTCAACCAGGTGGTTGTTTTTTTCCTCAGAAGTTCACTCAGGCTTTGTATCACTTGCGTTGAAGGCTGAGGTAGGTACAGTGTTTGTGTGTGTGTGTGTATATATAAAAAATAATCTATTAT